>NC_080670.1:216920045-217125045 GCF_030247195.1 Topomyia yanbarensis
TAAACAATACGTCAAACGATAAGAATCAATCGAGTAAATAATTTTGCATGACGTTCTGAAAAAAATCGTCGGCAATCGCTTTAGCGTTCCTAGCATTCGCCTAAATGTAGATAATGACTGAAACACTGGAGGGTTAACTTCCATATTCCTGAATTACAAAAAATCCAACATTTCTAGATTAGTCCTGTTTTCTACGATCTTTTACACTTTTATTTTTTTAAATTCTCTGCAGTTCCGCGTTTAGAATTCGCAGTAAGACGCATCAATAATGAGGACGTCGATTTAAAATCTTTCAACAAATTGACCAACGCAGAACGCCTTATTGTTTAAAACAATCTCAAACTCCCAATTCAGCACGAAACATCCAATTTGAGATTCCCGTGTGACACCCCCGCAATATTTTAGACGTTTCTATTGATAAAATAAATTTCTTGTCGGTTTTTGAGTGTTAAGAAGACTTATATCCAAACCTATTCCATCGTGCACCATTATTGCACAAAACACTACATACGCTCAGAAAACCCCATATACATACGAAAGCCAGATTCCCCCTATGCCCATTCCAAAAAAAAATTCGAATACTTCGTTACATGTACGCACAGAAATTTCCGATTTCAATGATTGAGATACAGTTTCTTTGCATTTGGTTGAGATACTTCTTTGTAAACTTGTTGTATTGACAAACATTTCAAAAAAGCTTTTTTTTCCTCTACTACCGGTACTAAATCTAAAAAAATATCAGGCAATGTGACTAGAACACTGCACATTGAGAAAAATGAATGAAAAATGTTTTTTTTAAAGAAGTCTTGACAAGCTTGACACCCCAGCCTGCTCGTTTTACCCCAATTGCTTTTTCTGTTAGTTTATTTACGAGACTGACTATATGAGTTAGGAGTAACCTAAATAGGGCTGGATACTGTTTTTTTAGTCGATCAGGTCAAGGGATCAATTACGGATAGTTGAAATGATCGCACAAAACGTTTTGATCCGTTTTACTCCAATTCATTCCATATCGTGTATTTTCGATTAATCATGAACATTAATTAGGTAGAGCAAGTATCGCAAGCATCGCTTCTAAGACCCTGTGAAATAAAAGGCCTCTTTTTGTCGTTTTATTAATGAAAGAATTGAAAGCCCAAAAACACACCCATGCCTGCCTTTTTAAGGGTTAAATAATTAATTGCAGATAGGATGACCACTCGAAACATTACCCATTTTGCCATAAAATTTCAGATTGGTAAATCTACAAACCGAAAAGAGGCCAAAAGCGCTTGATTAAAAATAGAATAAACGACAACTAGTACCCCTTCGATCAAATGTTCATTCTCTCAAGAACAAAGGGTATATTGCCTTTATTTCTGCCGTATGAGTAAAGTTGACGGATAAGTGCTACTCTGACCCAACATGGGGATCGTTGACTATAAATTTGGTGCTCTTCGACTGAGTATTCGTTAGGTGGCATAATTTTTTTAACGTAAAAATTTAGGCTCACGGAAGTCACCTTTATTCAGTTTCACCACTTGCGCCATTCTGTGCTGATATGATTCAATAGGTTAGTCCAAGCAGCAAGTTTCTTTTTGAAGAACAACCTTAAGGACGTTATTAAAATTTATAGCGTTAGAATTAGGATTCCCATGTACAAAGAAGCATATACATAATCATAATCATAAGAGATCACCAGTGGTTGCTACTTCGTTACTACCCAGAACCAATGCAAAATGTTCATTGAAACAACATGCTTGGGACTAACACGATGAGCCACATTGTGTAATCTATATTGATCCCTGCATGCTGATCATTACCGATGTCGGCAATGTCCGAATGCAGCTCGTCTGGGGGAAGGAAGCAATATTAGTTCGATACATGTCGCCGCTAGAGACGGAGAAATCTCCTGCATCTCCACATGTATGACGGGAAGGGAAGATTTTTTCGCAAGTGTGCCAAAAACGTTATCATGTAATAATTGCTTTAGGTAGTTGTACTAATGCGATTGGCCAAATAAGAAATTTGAATTTCGGATAGCCAACTATGATGAGCATCGCTTTTATTTTAATGAATCGATTTTCTATTACGCGAAGAATTTTGAAGTAAAATACTTGTAATGTTTCGATATAGGAGCCCCGTTTCAAGATTTCGGCCGGAATTTTACCCGAGTTTTTGAACTATGTACAACCGTTTTATAACTAATTTTGTAGAATGTACAATTACTGAAAAAACGAAAAGAATGGATTTTGTGAATGCAGTTACAATCTGCATTATGTTTAGTCTGCTCAATTCGCTTACAAGCGAGCCAGACTAGCTCCATCTCTTTGACGATGGAAGTAAACTATTTTTATTCGATGGCCGGCTCCTTTTGCTTCAAACGTGAACTGAACCAGGTACAAAACCGGGGGCCGTTAGCGAGTGCGGTATTATTCGTGTGTTAGACTCGTGATGGCTACAACAGCACATCCGGTAGACCGAATCCATCGTTTGCTGAGAAAGGGTCACTACGGTAACGGTACCCATCTGCCTGGCAGCAGTGATGGAATATCTTATCGCCAAAGTATTGGAGCTGGCAGTAACAAGTAACAACAAATAGACCACGATAATCCAACCTTAATCTGCAGTTGGTCATGCGAAATGATGAAGAGTTGGACAAATTGCTCCGCGCCGTGACCATTTCTCGGGGTGGTGTGTTGCCTAATATCCAAACATCAAGCTTCCAAATAAGAGCAATAAGAAACCAAAGAAATCGGTTACCACCAGAGAGGAACAAAAACGCTTATGGTGGTGGTGAGAAGGCTAAAAAGCCAATGGTTGCCGCTAAGAAACCGGCTGCGAAGAATGCCCACCGCACCTGCCAAGAACGCTGCCCCGAAGAAAAATATGACCATAAATTATGGCCAAATTTATGGGTGCTGTTCAGGCCATAATGAAAACTGCAAAAGCAGCATCCAGCACCCCCAAATCAACAGTCAGCCTCATCAGCGAGGAAGCTAATTCTACTGACGGCTGGTTTACACTCAGGACCCGTAAGTGCAAGAGACAAGAAAAAACATTTGATCAAATATGAATATGTTAATAAGGAATTTTCCGACGATTTTTAATATTCAGCGAAACGGAGAATTACGTTACGAAATCATGAAACGTGCGTTAAAAAGACTTGAGTGTATATACATTATTAGTTACGTTGATAAAATTTGTATGTATCATACCAAAATCACAACCCATTTTCTTTCTCTACTAACAAATTCTAATTGCGTAATACTTGTGAAGATTGCGTGGGTTACTCATATCTTCTTAAGTAGGTATTCAACATTCCTTTCCCTTTGGCAATCGTGAAACATGGTTAGATGTGAAAAAATTACCCTATTGTATAAAAAGATTTCATTGTATCCATCCCTCATGACAAGTGCGATTCTTTTTCCTATGCCATGCTATGCCAAGCAAACAGGCATAATTTCATTCAAGTTGATGTAATAATATGATGACGAGCTACCACGTAGACGCATTACTCCTCTTTAGCTCCTACAAGTACAATTAATGACATACGAGGGTGATGAACAGATTCTCACAAATTACTCTCTTCAAATCAGATAATCCACTCCGATCAGTTGAAAATAATCGATGGCGGTTTATCGTTATTCTGCTCAAGTACCACGCGACCCCATCTACAGCAAACCTTTGATGGAGACGCACGGTCTACGGTTTCAAACATTCTTCCCACCCCCACGTAAAATACAACCGTTCGTCAACACGTGGCTCGTCTTTTGTTTAAAGTGGCCCCTTTCAACCGGTACATGCAAGCACAGAAATCGATTTCGTTACGTGCTTGAGCATCCTCGGCGAGGCCTCAAGTGTTTTCCCTTTAACTATCGTTTCTAGCCCTTCGTTAGGATCTTTGTATATCAAATTAAAAAAAAATCGATTTCAAGCACCATAAAGATCTACTCACCTAAATTTATTAGTTGCTTGTTCGCCTAATTCATAAAACTTAATTTCTTCGCTAAATACATCTAAAGGTACGTTGACTGGTCTCCGTAACCGACCGCCTTGGAATTATCCGTGAGCAGGCACGGTTTTTGATTGTTTGTCCGGACATCACACACGCACGCAGGCACACGCGAAAGGTGGTCACAGTCACAGTGCGCAATTCCGCAGATTTGGGTTTGATTTTTCCGTACGGTGAGCCAGGCGTCGTAGGATTTCGTACCATCATCATCGTCGTCGTCGTCGTCGTTGGCATCAGAAGGAGCAGCAGCAGCAGCATTCCAATCAAACAGAGGAAACAGAACAAACGAACGAAAGAAACGGAACGGAAGTAACAGAAGAGTGCAGCACAACATTGACACACACACAGGGTAAAACAAAATTATTTTTTTTGCGTCGGGGTGCGGCGTCGGATGGGCGTCGAGTCGTTGTGCCAGCGAGCGAGCGAGCGAGATGAAAAAATGGTAAGGCATTGGATGTTGTTATTTTTTTCCATTATTTTTTTTCGTTGAAACGAACGCAAGGACACAAAACCGAAACGAAAAATCAAACCAAAGTGCAGAAGTGGCGTGGTGATCGATTTTTAATTTTTTTTATTGCGATAATGGTTGTTTTTGGTTGTTTGTTTTTTTGTTGGTGGTGGTTGGTGGTAGGTCGATGCGTTTTCCAGGAGAAACAGAACCGAAAAATAAAGAAGAGAAAAAGGGAATAGATGAAATTCAAACAAATCCATTAGATTCGCTGATGGGGAAATTGAATTGATATATACTACCGCTTTGATAATAATACAAAATGGCATCAAAGCTCGGTCGATTCCGGTCAAAAAAATATTCATTCCGCAGCGGATCGAAGTACCTCAGCCTTCGATCCGGATCGCCTAGCAGTGTATCGGGGAATTGGTTTAACGTTCGTAACTGCGTCTCGAACCTTAAACCGCTGACCTGGAAGTAGACAAAAGGATTGGTTAGTACATTGATTGACAAGTGGTCGTGCAATTGTGACATTTTTGGGGTGATAAATTAATTCGTGGTTTCTGATACTGAAACGTTAAAACAGTAGCACAGTCCATTCAAGCATAAGAGTCCCACATGCATCCCACAAATAATACTACCAGGTTTGTTTAGCTAATGTTTAGAGCTCCAGACAATATATTTGGGTGTGTTTGTTTCATCACTCATTCGTTCGGTGTTGCGCAGTCATTCAATTATTTTGGAGTCAATAAGGCCATCTGCTAGGAAAGTGTGATGTTTATTGAAAGAGAAAATGTGGCTTTTCCAAAGTAGATGGAAAATTTTTAAGTTTGCGGGTGAATGGACAGCAGCGAGTCTAGCTTAAAGGGTGAGTCGATAATTATACCGTAACACTTTCAAACTTACATAAGACTTTTTTGGTGGTATCCAACGAAGAAAACTGATTAAAAATGGTGAGTGAAGTGAAAGCAATTATGTGAAAAAAAATTCCTTCAGGAGCGAGATTCGAACCCGCAACCTTTGAGACTCCAGCCCAATGTATTAATCCCTATGCTATCCCAGGGATAGATGAAGTCTCAGAAAGAATACCCAACAGATTTGATCTATTTTCAGCTAGATACCAAGATCCGGGATTTTTTTTATCGTCTGGTGTCTAATTTTTAGTTCATTACCCATCGTACTTCGGTGGATGACAGAACTAATGAAGACTTCGGTTTCTGGTCCCTTACTCAGTTAACAGAGGTATGACGGAAGCGAACGCGCCGTTTGAATTGAGCTAATAATTCATTTATTTGGTTTTTGACGTTAGTGCCAACAGCTTTTTTAAGACTTCTTTGGTCAAATGTGTTGGGTGGCAGCTGCGGTTGTGTGTGATGTCGTTTTGCAGTCAGGGTACGTCAATAACGACGATAATCATATGTTTATGTTTATTACCTTCACCAACAAGCCCCTTGGCCCCAATGGTGGTTGCTTAAACTAATTACATTTTAAAATTGCTAACATTTTCGTTTTTATCGCATTCTGGTAGTACGGATTCCAAACAGCAGAACAACATTCTAACGTTGAGCGGACCAACGCGCAGTAAAGCGATTTAAGACAATATACGTCCCAGAAGTTTTTCGCTATTTGGAAGATGAACCCAAGCTGTCGTGATGTATGAAGTATGTGGTTTGAACGTTAGTGCCGAATCCATGATGACTCCAAGATATTTGATGTGAGAGTATCTTGGAATGCTCGAGCCGAAGAAATGGTAGTTAAACTGAGTCCGCGTGAACGTAACGATTGAGCATTTGCTCGGGTTTAAAACCATTCTGTTTAGATCACAGCACGTACTAAAGCTGTCCAGTTCCCTCTGAAGAAGCCCGGCATCGGTTTTATCCCGTATTTGTTGAAAAATTTACATGTCGTCGGCGAAAGAAAGGCAGGGTCCTTGTAATGTGATATTGACGTCATTAAAGTAGAGGAGGAATATTACTGGATCGAGATGGCTTCCTTGTGGTATGCCGGATGTAGCGAAGAATGGTGCAGATAGATAGTCCTTAATGCTGATTTGGAGTTGCCTTCCTTCGAGGTAGGAACGAAACCAGCGCAGAAGTTGTCCATGAATGCCGAATTTGTCCAGCTTCGCTATTGCGATATCATGGTTGATTTTGTCGAAGGCCGCAGATCCATGTAAATAGCATCGGTTTGTAATCCGTCAGCGAATCCATCCATTACATATGTTGTGAACGAGAGCAGGTTTGATGTTGTCGATCGTTTAGGCATGAAACCGTGTTGGTCATCTGCAATGTAGTGTTTGCTGTGAAAGAAAATAGAATCTAACACAACCAGCTCGAACAGTTTTGATACAGCACTTAAACACGAGATTCCCTGATAATTGTCAATGTTCGATTTGTTTCCTTTTTTATAAACTGGAAACATGTGCGCTGCTTTCCAGCAGGAAGGGAATGTTCCAGTAGTGAGTGATGGCTAGAAGACTCGCTGAAGTGGTTCAAGAAGCCCGCTGATGCACTTTTTGACAAAAATCGAGGGAACCCCATCTGGACCCGGGGAACAAGATGCTTTCAGTTTGGCATTTGCTGCAAGAATGGCAGCATTATCAACACAAATTCGGTTGATGGCTCGTCCTAGAGGAGTTAAATTGGCGGCGGTAGCGACTTGTTATGGTGGAAGGATTAGCGCATTGAGCCGGAGTCTCAAAGGTTGCGGGTTCGAATCTCGCCTCTGCGGAATTTTCTTCACATAATTGCTTTCGCTTCACTTACCATTTCAGTTTTCCCCGATGCATACCACCAAAACAGTCTTGAATAAAGTATTGGCACTTACGTCAAAAACTAAATAAATAAATTATTGGTTGCGCAATTTTTTCCACTGTTTACCATAATTTGCTAAACAAAATTAAACCAAATTTTGATAACTTATGCTTTTTTAGTTTCTACCCCGAAGGAAAGTTAATCGTTGTTATTGGATGTGTGCTGTCATAAAATGCCCGCCCACAATAGCTCACAACACCACAGGCGACTCTATATGTCCACTAAAATGTTCAATGCTTAAAGCCAAACGATCCCTTTTATTTCGGTTTTTATTTATTTAAACGGAATCGTCATCATCGTTTTCCAGTGGAAGGGCTTCCATAATTTCTAGAATTCGAGGCGCCTTGCTTGAAAAGGATTTTTCGTGCGTCATTCACACCATAAAGATAAGCAGCACATTGAAAGTCAACCAAAAAAGTAAATGAACAGTTTCTAAAAGTGGAAACAAAGGCAACGAAACAGAGCTTCTATACTTACGTTTATAACAACTCTCTCGCAGAAATCATGATCGTGCGGTATTGGTTCAAAATGAGTATGGCCTCCCCCAAAACCGTGCGCCGCCCCCCCTTCTTCATCCTGACTGCTCAACTTGGGAAGAGACCTGCGGAATAGGGAAAGAAAAGAAACAAGAAGCAAAAAATTAGATACATTTTAGGCATTGATATTTTCGGCGAATGACTTTGTTTGCATTTACACGATACTTTTATTTGTTTCCAATAAAAACCGATCACGTGAAGCGTGACAGATAGCCTTGACCACCCTTTGGCACATCGAGAGAGATATCCGGAAGTAGCACAGAAAGTACATGGCAAAAGCCTTCATTTCACAAATCAACGGTAATTAAATTGCTGTCTCGGGAACGGCTGCCAAATTTGTTTCAGCTTTTTTCTTTCCTCTGTTCTTTTTCTCATGTGCCATTAAATTGAAAACTACTCTTTGCGGTCGACAGAATGCTGTGCCAGCCAACAATCGAATTCGTTCAACGAAGAAGAAAAAAAACTGGTGGAAACAGAGCAAAACTTTCAAACTATGTTCGGTCGTGTTTGGCTGGGATGGTTGCAGCGATAACAGACTTGGTGAACGCTGTCGGAACATATTGAATTTGGATTCTATTCGATTTTATTATGTCGAAAACAAAGATTTGATTGGAAATGATTTGCATTAAATGGCAAACAAAAATATGTTTTCTCCATCGCATCAGATGTTTTGAAATTACTTTTCAGAAATTGAATATAAGAAAAAAAAGTTTCCTTGAGATATTAGTTAACGAACTAGTTCATGACTGAATATAAAACATTCAATTAAACAGCTAGCAAAGTTTGAATTATCAACAAAATAATTCAAAACTTCTCATGCAAAACCGATAAAAGAACGCCACACGCTAATGCAATGTGACACAATTCGATTGCAGTACTTGCAACACTCTGGGCTAAATATATACAAAAAACCGAATTGTGTCTTTTTTTTTGATCGCCCAATGGTGAGCGGTGAGCTAGCCCTCGAGGGGAAAAAACAAACCCGGTGAAAAGCCCAACCAATCCAGCCTGGGTAGGTTGTTGTTATCTTGATGTTTTGCACTCACTTGCGGTACACCGCGCATATTAAAATCAATTTTCATTAGTGCAGTGTATCGACAGGTGCAAAGCAAACACGACCCTCGAGTGGCAGGACTAAATTGTGTTGAACTAGCTAAGGTGGAATAGAAGCTTTTTACATTGAATGCGGGGGGTTTCGATATAGTATATTTGATTTATTGGCGTTTCGTTCGTGTTTCTTTAATCAGTATTAGGTTCGGTTGGAGTTTCCGTTCAGTTATCGTATTTTGTGTGACTGGGCGGTGGCAATGTAAGTGTTAGAAATAATAATTTTGCTGAAGGCATCAAAGCTGTGGACATTGTGGGTATCAAGATATCAATTGTTACTTACAAGGACTCCTTGCATGACGATTTTTATTTAATATACAATTTGGCTATTGATCTCAATTATTGCAGTATCCGTCTTTCTTCCCCCTAAGTCCAAAATTGATTGAAGATGAAAATTAAGCTAACGGAAATCACCTTTATACAGTTGCACCATACACGAAATTCTGTGCTGATAACGTTCAATGGTTTAACCGAGGAAACAAGCTTCTTTGTTCTTAACACACTGAACCACGTCATACGACTACACGTTCTGACATCTCGCGTACTTTCAGTAAGTTAATCGCCAGCATCATGTTGAAATACGGAACGTAAACTCCGTTATCATTGTAACCTGTTAAACCTTTTGAGGTTTTTCCAAAAGTGTTCGGGTTATAAGAATTCGGGCGACTCGATGTATACCTTTTTATCTGAGCCTATAATACCAAATAGGAGACAATACCGGTTCTAATTGTCCATTATGCACATATCATGGCTATTCCACAAGTGTCAGTGGTGCAATCAGACGGAACACAACAATAAATTCTACACAGAATTCGCCATGGCAAATCAAACTACTGAAATCAAATCTAATATACAACCTTCAATATCATCAACTAAAACCCAAACGGTTGTCCAACCAAGCAGTAGAATGTTACTGTGGATTCATATTGAAAGTGAGTTGTGGTAATAACCCTCAGAAAATGAAGTTGAGATGCTTGTAATTGCTTCCAGGAATTCGTACCAGCTCCGGTAAGTTCCAGAACGTTGCATCACCATCACGAAATACCTCGAACCAGTATCATGAACGTTCTAGAACTATAAGGTAATTAACAAACCTCTATACTAGCAGCATGCTTGTGTCTCCAGTTCACCGTACTCATAAGCCGGCTGAACGGATGTCGTGGAACTAATCCGCTCTTTTTAGAACTTTTACTACCACTAATTTTACGAGAAACAAATGATGTTGGGACAATAATTTTGAAATGGCTTTCTCCCCTCGTATTTCGTTTCAAACTACATACTTCCTTCTTTAGAACATGAGCTGTTCATTGTGCATCATAGAACAGATACTGAAATATCTTATTCGAGGATGATAACAGTTTGTAAACTACTGTGGAACAGGCAATCAACCTCAGATCTCGTCTCACACTAAGAAAAAATTAAAATCACATTTGACGTAAACAACGCAGCGACGTATTTTTCATCTGATAGTATAATTCCATTCTTTCTAATATGTGGAATGAAATATTGAAGTTCGTTTGATGTAAAACTCAAACTAAATAACCCAGGGAAATGCGAAAGACTTGTACACGTAAAATTAAATGTGAAATTTATGTGAATTGGGACACCATCTTGTGCATCTTGACAAGACGTAAAGTGAAAAGGCTTTCAGAATAATTTTGCCATTCGTACTACCGTCGATTATTTGAAATAATACGATCGTCTTCTCATTCTTCTGACATCGGTAGGGTCTAGTACTGTGCACACTAATCAAAATAACGAAGAAATTGGATAAAATGTTGACATGAAATTGCATCCGGCATTCGACTGAATGGCATTCGGTCACATGGCCTCTTAAAATGGCGGCCTGGTTTTTTAGATCGAAAAAGCAAACAAATGTGCTTATATCAATAGATAAACTATCTAGGGATATATCACGATTTCAGAACGCAATTCAATTTTTTTCGAAGCTATAGAGCATAACGCATAAGAGTACCACACAGGTATGTAATCGAGAGGACGAAAGTGGTCGTGGGGAATGCCATTAAGTTGTCCATTTGGTTTTTTCCCGAGTTTTCTCCATATTTCAATTTTAAGATTGTTTGGAATGAACCTATTAAAATTACTAAAAACTCAATTTTAAATATTTTTAGTACGTTAATGTCAAAATCGTAACCCAAAAATACGTAATTTATAGAAAACTTCAGAAAAAAGATACAAACCCCCGGATTTCTCCATTTTTTAGTTTCATAATGAAAATATACTTATGTAAATTAGAAAACGTTTTGGTTCAATTGTTTTGAACAAGACTCCGGCATTTTGTGGCTTTTTAAATTTTCGAAAAGTTAGCTCTTGTTTTTCCTTTCAAAAAAAAAACCACCACGCAAATTGGCTTCTTTTTGCCTCCAAGGGCAGGTAACTTTTTCAAAGTGACATCACACGGAAAAGTAATGTAGCGTACAGTGACTGTCGACTCAGAGTAATATGACCGAAAGCAGCAAAGAAATTCAAGAACGACCAACTGGAGATAACTTGGTCAGAGGAGCCGAATGCTTGCAGCGGCTACACGTCAAAACAGAAAACAATATAATGCAATTGGAGCAACCGAGAAAAATCTTTTAACGACCGTTGAACCTCGTCCGATAGCTTTCTTAGTTTTTAGTTGTACCAAGAATGATTAGAAAATGCATCAGCGAGCTGTCAAAAACTGGGAAATGTGGATATAACTAGCGGTAGCTTCCAAAAACTGGGAAACCCGGATGTAAATATCTCTGTTCACATCTCCAACTGTAGTGAGTTTGATTATTAAAGTGCATTTGACATAAGATTTTAACATTCAGTTTTACTTTATTTGCGCAATGGCCTAATTAGCGGAGGTCCCACTAAAAAGAGAATTACAACTGTATAAAATAACAGGTGTACGACTATCAACTATCTAATGACTCGCAGGACAAAAATCACGATGATTTCTTCCGATTTTGAATAAAACTAAGTTATATCAATGGAAAACAGCAATGGTGTGAACCAATGTGACATATATTATAAATTAGAGCTCACGTCGATAACGAGATCAATGACGATTAAACTAGCTTGCCCAAAATTTACATTTTTCTGTATTGCAAGACTGCAAATTTTGAATCTACCCTCATAAGTAAGGATGTTTCGATTTAAAATAATCATGACCAAGTTTCTGAAATTAGGCATAATAAACCTCGTATTCATGAAACTATTTATGTTTCCCAACAGCTAGTTCGTGCCAAAAATATTGACGATGTTCATGATTTCAGGAGTTTAGTGGCGATTTTTGTTATTTCCATTCACGTTATCGTGATATTTGAGTCACGGGAGTCGTATCAGATTTTTTTGGTAATGTAGCGTGATTTATGTTCATGATTTTTAGACTTTAGAGCTTACTATTTATAGTTTTTGGAGCTAACTATCGCTGTCCCTGTTTTATCAGCCTAAAATTCGCCAAAGGGTTTGATAAAAACGGGTCTTCACTGTATGTTAATTTTTGGTTACCATCTAATTTTTCATTTGAAGCAATTTGATAATATGAACTAGTTCATTAAGGGTAACTGATTCGCGGTATCTGTGGACGATATCGCGTGAAAATTTCATGACCACGTTCAGAGAAGCACGAAATTGAAAATGATTAAGGATATCTTCCAAATATAGAATAGATAGAAAAAATATAGATAGATCATGAATCAAGTACTAGGAATCATGGATTAATTCATGAATCCATGAATACTATTTTATGACTTTGTGAACTATTTCACGAGCACACATGGTCAGTCTATGCTATTATACTAGGAATCATGATCCATTTCACGACTACATGAATATTTTATGATTTTGTGAACTTATTTATAACCACGCCAACCAAATCATAATTAATTTTGAGAACATTTTTTCCCCGCAAAAACAAACTTCGTTACGGTTTTAAAATGTCTCCATTGAGTAATGTACAGATGATGTTATAACAAAACGAAGTCAATAAAAAACAACAACAAAAGAATTTTTTTTCCATGAATGCAGAATTCCATTTTTTGTTTAACCCATAAATTTAGGATTGACTTTCCGGAAGTCGCGCAGTGCACTGAGTGTACAATATTCTGAAATACAGATTAAATCGACTTAGAACTTCAGACGGTCGCCGTAGATAATACAGAGACTGCCGTGGGGTTGAAAAAGATTGTTGCAAAGACCTTTTACATATTAAACCTGGACGTCGAACAAGTTTTATTTGATTATTTTTAGGCTTCAATAGGTCATATGAGTTATATTTTGTCGATTTTATTTTACTGTGGAAATTGAAAGTATTTCCTACACACTTAGCCAACCCCGAACTACAAATCCAGTACTTTGTCTTATCGAAAACTATTTATAATTGATCTACTTTCCAAAAGTAAACTTTTGAAGTGCAAAATATGTTGGGCTAGATTTTCGTTCAGAAACCCTGGTTTTAAGTGTTGACACAGTAAAGAACATTACGCCTTCATACTGATTGGTTATCTTGACGATATTTTTAGAATCCTCAAACCATGTATACAGTCTCCACAATATAATAATTTCACACATGAAAAGAAAACATCCTCTTCTGGATGCCGTATGGGAGGCAAAACTCTTAACTGAACACTTAATCATTCTCATTGCCACGGAAATGGCAGCCTGGCATCACATGATCCGAAGAATGTAAATTTGTCACTAAGATAAAGCAAGTGAAGATAAAAGTGAAAGCTCTCATCTGGGAAATTAGCCGACTAAACCCAGAGTGAGCAGTTCAGTCTAGGATGGGCAAATCGAAGTCACTGCATAACCCTGAAAAACTGATAGTATCAGCAAAAGTGCGGCATATGCTTTAGAAGAAAATTTGAAGTAGCTTGACATGAATTTTACGCCAAAGCAGACACTTTTTTGTTTTCACTTGCCTAGTAGTCACTGCTGTGTGAACTGAAAGCAAATAAATGAAGAGGGAGAGAGAGAAAGAGAAAACAACGACGATATAATTGCTCCCATTCGTTTGAGTATTTATAGATTCGAGTGATTTCGATGTTTCACTTTAAAATCAATTTTGAAATGATCAAGTTTAAATGATCCCGTTTTGTAAAAATTTGGAATTGTCACTTAGTTTCCCTTTATAAATATTAAAATTAAACAGATAACATTATAAATATGTGTGTAATAGCAATATTGATAAACGCTGGGGAAAAATTCTAGGTCAACTAATAAGCCCGAAGCTCAAAAATCAATAGTATTATCGAAAATACGGCACAATCCGTGGAAACAAAATTGAGGTAGTTTCCAAATTCTACCGATATCTAAACATTTACCAAAAAAACAATTAAATGTTAGGGTACCGTTAAGAAAAAATGCACAAATCTAGAGTGAATACGACAGAGCACTTGTTTGCCTCATCCGTGTTGCATACTATACCGAAGACCAAGCATTTTCAAATCAAAGCAACCGGTGCTTAATGCTTTTAGACACACCTCCCATATATGAGATTGTTCACGGTGAGATGAAACGTCAAATTATGCACCGCACTGCGTGCTCATTTTCCACCCATTATCACTATTAACCGGCTTTCAGTTGTTGTGTTCTCTCTTCTTCCTTCTTTTTTTATGACACAAGGCCCACTTTAGTCGTCATCCTTCAGCCGCGGGATGTGATTATTCATAATCGTGTGCTACAGTTTACAGCCAGGATTGGCACAGTACAGTGTGACTTGCACTTCAATTTAGATTTAAAAAAGCCAGTCTTAATGGAAACAATTATTTTGTCGCATGTTCAAAACCATAAAAGTTTGCTCGGGATTATGCGACATGCTTCGAGCAGTTTGTATCCGCCATTTGCAAAACATTCTCCTGACTGTAAAATCTACAATTATACATACTAAAGCACATTAGAAGCACACATGAAGCCTCACCGGAGAGGTTGAGAAGATGGAAAACTACTAAGATTACCGCTGTTCGGTTTGTTTTGTTTTGACATTTCTAAGAGAGAGTATTAGTTTTGTTTAGGAGCAAGAAAAAAAAAAGAAAATGCTTAGCTTTGCTGAATCAATTACCTGTCCACAAGAAGAGGGGGCTGACCGCTTGTCTGACTTTCACCGCAACTGACTGGCTCTTGTCTGGGCCCTAGGACTGGTGTCAGGCCCCATTTCTCTACAAAATCTATCGGAGAAATGGTTGATGCCGAATTACACGGCGTTTTGTCGTTATCTTTGCGATAGATTATGGTTTTGCATTTAATTAGGTAACCAATGGTTTAACAGCGCTCTTCCGGCTGTTTGGTTGGGTTGCTTTGTTTTTTTTTTGTTGTTGTATTTTCTGCACGTGAGGGGGGTGCTTGCGCTTGCTTTGCTGTAGGCGTTTTTTTACGGTGCGTGTTTTGCGTATATATATTTTCTGCGTTTGCGGGGTGCTTTGTGCGAGTGGGTGGTGCTTTACACGACAGCCCAATTATTTCTGTTGAACCTTTTGACGATTCAGGTTTCAGCAGCAGCAGCAGCAACAGAAGTAGTATTTGCAGTAGTAATAGTAGTAGCTTTTGTTGTAGTAGTAATAGTAGTAGTAGTGTTGGTAGCAGTACAAGTGCTGGAAGTGAGATCAACAGCAGCAGTAGTGATAGTAGTGTTTTGATAATGAGGTGACGATCGTGCGATGACAATGCTCTGCAGTGATAGTAGTAATAGGTGCTGTTGCTGCCGCCGGAAGTCGCTTCTGCAGGTAGTTACTTGTTGTTTTTCTAGATGCTGCTGTTGTAATTGCTTCGCTTCTTCTCGGTTTGTCACTATAGTTTCCACTGATTTGCAACACTGACTGATGCTACACGAACGACACGACTCTGGTGACGGCTTCAGGGACACTATGAGCATGCCTGGGCCCTTGTTCACTTGTTCAGTCGACGATTTTCTCCACTCCACTTTACACTATGCGGTTTTCAAGTTTGTTTTATGTATTTTTCCTTCATTGTTCCCAGGCTAATAACAATTTGTCTCGTTTCACAGTAGATCGCTGGCGACGAGAGTGATGATGATTCGATATGGTGTGTAGTGCTCTTAAAACTTATTCTCGTTTTTCCGCTTCCATTGATTGAAAAACATCACATCAGATACACTCATACACATACAAGCAAGGAACACACAAGGACACTGACTGATATACTGCCACCACAGACACTGAGGAGCCACACTTTCTTCCGCAGTGTGGCAGCAGCTCTTACGGATTATCTAACACTAAAATTTAAGCATTTTATTCGATTCTTCGCTCTCGATTTGCTCTACCATCAATATCCGACACTTTGCTCCGGCAATAAAGTTACGGCATCACCCTTTCCGGTTCTGCTTAATCGTTGCAGCATTTTCCTCTGTGCGCGGTGTGTTGTTCACTCCTGTGGAAAATCGCTTTTACTGGTTAATGGCAACTGTGTTCTCTCTGGTTGACGTCGTCGGTCTCTCGCCCAACTTCTTTCCCCGTGCATTCCCCAACTGCACTCAAGGGTCAGTCTGTATGAACGCAGGCGACAACACAAAAATAGGGCTCAACTTGGAATCACTATGACCTAAATCGGAACAAACAAAAAAAGAGATGCTGCGAGCACAGATGCATATTATATGACCTACGTTCAGTCAAGGGGAAAGTGCAACGAAACAACACGGTGGAGAAGGAACAAAAAAAAACTCGGACAAGAACGTGCCAAGCCCGAGGAGTGGGAAACAATCGAGCAAACAACAAACCACGAGGACGCAAACGACGACGACGACAACGAGATCCTAACGACACCGCAAGCAAACTTGGTATGCTGATGTGGTTGCTAGCAAAAGGGCTCTTGGCTGAATATAGTGGCCGCCCTTGGTATAAAGCCGAATCTGCGAGAAATGTGTAGCGACGAAGATGACGACGAAGATTCGAAAGTCGACAACGCCGCCAGCAGCAGGCCCGAACCGTGGAGGCAATAGTAGGCTGCGAAATATGATATTGCTTGTGAAGAAGGAGGGGGGTTGACGAGTGCTGCCAGTTTTGTTACCGGACTGTCGCTTTGAAATCATCAATTTGCTCGTTGTGAAGTGGGGTAAACGGGAAAATACAATTTTCTTGCATACTCGCTATCATTCAAGGCTTGCTGTGATCGAAATCTTTGTGCTGTCATTCAATTTTTTTAATTCATGCATTTGATGCCGTGCGGCTGCGGAGTAATTTGGTCCACATTCATTTAAATTTTAATGCTTTTTCGTGGTGATAATGTGTTTTGTTTGAGTGGTAAATTTCATGCTTTTATGGGTTTTTTGCATTTTTTGTTGGACAATATGATATGCAAGATAATGAGAATCGTCGAGTGTGAAACTTTTTATAATTCGATAGTCATTGTGAGTAAACCATTTCGTGCGAAAATGTCCCGAAATCATCGTTCTATTCTTTTTCGGTTGAATAGTGCTAAAGCTTGACAATAATTATAATTGGATTATTTGTTGAAAATTCAATTTTTGGGGGTTATTCTACGTATTTTAAGAAACTTTATTTAAGAGGTGGGTATAGCGTAGTTGGTAAATCAATTGTCTTGTACGCAGCTCACCTGGGTTCGATTCCCAACCCCACACAGCGCTTGTATGTATGTCGAAAAAAAATGTTACCTCTGTTTCTCAGAGATGGCTGACCCGATTTGCACAAAGTTAGTCTCAAATGAAACTACAACCTTCCCATCGGCTGCTATTGACTTTTTTTGTTGATTGGACTTCTGGTTCCCGAGTTACGGGTTGAAGAGTGCGACCACACAGCAAATTTCCATATAAACTGAAATGAAAAATTCTCAAAGGGAGTAAGGGAAAATTTCACAATCGAATTTGTATTTTGGATGTCAAATGACTTTAAAATACATGAAAAGTTGAGATTTGATGTAATCTCGAAAAAAAAATTTTTGACGAAAATTGACACATTTTTGCCTTTCTCATATAGAAAGGTTATGCAATCGCTCTAAAAATCGTCAACCTAATCCCGGCCCTTTTTTGGCTTATATAGGATTAGGTAGGAGTATGCAGTGAGGGGTTGCTACTTTAAAATTATAACTAGTTTAAACTTTCTTAACAAGGTGAAAATTTGCTGCAAGATCCGGACCCCCCGGATCTTCCTCCTTGATTCGCAGCTGGTTTCAAGCGATGTTTCAGTGTCGACTATGTGTATCTCAAAATCGTGGCTGTTGATCCATTGTATGTATGTGCAAATCGTACTAAATATGTAATATACATTTCCACCATTGTATCGTAGTATGGACAAATGAGAAAGGCACATTTGCACCACTAGCTGGATTTAAACAGGTTTTTTTCAGAGTACGTTTTTTAGTTATAGGTTAATACCTCGATTATTGCACGACGGTAAAAATTAAACGAGATACTGATATACAAATTTCCGTGAATTTTAAAAATTTCTTTTTTCTTTACATATAATATTTCAACTCTTTCGAATCTCAGTACTTATAGATCTATATCTATGCATATTTGACTTCAGGCTATTTTGATGGTTGAATCGCTGAGAGTTTCGGTTGATCGGATCACTGTATTTTAGGATCATCGTGTTTTAAATTTTTATAACCATGAATTTTTAATATCCGCATATTTAAGCTTATTTGTATGGTTGTATTTTTGATCAGTGGGTAGAATCTTTCGTTGGGCAAGCTGTGGATCCACCCACGCTAGACAAAAAAAACGGTAGGACCGTTGGGAAGGACGGAATCCCAGTCAAATTTCAAAAAGTCGAAGCTGACCCACTGTATGAAAACAATCTACTATCTACAATCTACAATCTATAACCACATCGGGATGATCTGTGAGATTGCCATCGGATTGGTTAGAGGACCTCATATGCCCTATCTACAAAACAGACTATAAACGCAAGTGTATACAGTTATTACCATAACGATCTTTAATACCGACTATAATGTTCTCTCCCGTGTTCTGTTTAGCAAACTGCGTCCATTGTACAGTGACCTAGAATGGGTACGACTTCTTGACGAAATATTTCTTATTCACTTGTTAGAAATTAAGAAGTGTTCCACATATAGAATTCATCACATTCATTTCATCCGTAGAGTGATATCTAGCTTCAATCATACAGTCTTTGAAAACAATATCGTTTAGTCTTCTTCAATACTATTTTGTGAATAATTTTGTGTGGCATCGGTTAGTCAAGTTCAATTTGACAACAACGATCAGGATGTGAAAGGGTATTAGAAGGATTTCGTTGCAGCGGTTACCTTAGCGATACAAGATCAGGAAACATTTTCAGTAGGAAAGTGTCATTATCATGATCCACTTTGCCTCTCGCTTTGGTAGCGAATAAAAATAGCGGAAGAAAGTTATAACTTGACATTTCGCAATGTAATCGGATATATCTAGAAAGCCACAATACTATAAGGAATAGATTGCGGTAATGAGTCCAAACCAGTTTTCACCAAACATGGCACAGCAATACAGCATCCTTGGAATACAGCGTATAGAGCAATGTTCCTATAATACTACCTTGTGTAAATCATAATTTGTTACTACACTCGGAAGAAACGTGTCAGTCAGTATTTTTCTGTAAAGCATGCATTTTTTAGCAGCTTAAAAGATTAGTCAATGATCTAGTCGGTCGAAAATCCCGTGCCGGGTTTTACCAGATTTCACTGATTTTAACCAGGAAAATTATAATAGAATTCAGACTAGCATGAGCCCAATAAAAAGATGTCTGGTTTACCATTATTCTGTTGCATGCCCTCAATGCTTCAACAAGTCGCTATGATTCAAAAAGGTTCTGTAGAAGCGATGATAACACGAAGACTTTATTATTGAATTGATACACTAAAAAAGTTAGCAATTTCTTAGTCAACGACCAGTTCGTTGAAAATCAATATTGTTCTAATGACGGCCTTCATTGTGTTTCCGAAAATTTCACTCAAGGAAGTCACTTAGGACAACTGTTGTTTGAGTTATTCATCAACGAACTCTGTTAATGGATCATGTCTGGATAATTATCCGTTTCAATCGTGTCGTCCCCATACTCGTCACTAGAACGTCTAGAAAATGTAGTTCACCCTTTTCTGTATGTAAGTTAAGTATGCGGATTAAACTGGATGAACGCATTCAGAATCTATTGAACTTTGGATCTTTTAGAAGAAATGTTGTTGTAAGGTAGGCTATCAAATTTCTCATTACAAAATCAGTTATAGAACTCTCCATGGCCGTGCCGAAAATTGGTCGGAAAAATTGATCGTTGTAATAGACGGAACTGGTCATGATTCTACAATCTCTAAAAATCGAAGAACGTTTATATCTGTGTGTGATTGAATTTCTCACGTCGCAATTATGCCATATATCATTGCATCGAAAGAGTGCAAAATGTGGTTTGATTTACAGTCATTTTTTTATTTGTATAATAAAAGGATCTGAAGAAGATCCTAGCCACTGATCGAAACGTTGGCGTAAATCACAATAGCAACGTAATAGTATTGTTGATATGTTCTTTTTTAAAAATATTTCACGATTTCTTTCAATTTTTTGAACTGTTTTAGACATTACTCAGTTCCATCATACAAAGAATGCAGTACTTGCTGACTTGGTGGAACATCTTGCCAAGTGTTCCTAACACTATTCGATACAAGCCGATATGGTTTCTCAAACGCTACGTGCGGATCAAGACCAAATCACCACATTTTAGTACAGTGAACAAAAGGAATACTACGGTAAGCCCTCCCTTGGTGTTGGTAAGAATCTTCGAGTACAATCAAAACCATTACATACTTTTCAACATCGTCGGTTAAACAACAAACGATTTCCCAGCCTAAGCCAATAGAGGGCACAATCGGCGATAAAGCAAACGAATATTGAATCGTAACCCGCAAGTGCAAAAAGCAAACAAGAACAGCTGACCATAAGCTTGGTCAGCAGCAGCGATGACGACATGGACGTATAGCGTAAAGATGAAGGGAAGAAGCTGAATAATCGATTCAAATGGTTTCTTGTCGATTAAAAGTTGCACAAGTAGCTTTTTATTTATCAGAATCAGAATATATTGGCTCAAATGGTTCCCCGTATGTAGTCGGGAATTTAACGGGGTTCAATCTCGGAATAAAGACTGGATATGTCTATCTTTCGTTAAGCATTTATCTGTCATTGTCATTCCTATCAAGCAATGAAAACTTTTAAACGATAATGGTTAGATAAGTGATAGTTCGAAACAAATTTTTCGCCCTAAAACATTTTTAAAGTTGCTCAAAAAATAATACAGTTTTAAATCAATACAACAAAAGTTATTTGAATAAAATCGTTCTTCTAAGATATACCCTAAAAATCGATTTTAATGTTCTTGTGATTAAAAATAATACGTAAAATTAGAACTATCCTAATTTTTGTTTACGCAGCAAAAAGGGGGCCCACAAATAACAAAAACACTTCCAAAGACATAACAAGGTTAAGTTGTCACGTTTTAGTAAAATGTTTAAATTAATGCTATATTTGCATTGTGAATCGTTTGTCAGCAAATAACAAAGTAGGTTTCAAGAAAAACCATCAACGCTGGATCCGATATTTATCGTTCGAAAAATTCTGGGTGATTTTCGGGAATACAACTTGCTCATCGTCAGTTTGTGGCATTCAAGGCAACGTACGATTCAGTGAAACACACAACTGTGACCATCTGATACGCTAATAAGCGGAACTGTTCGCAAATGCTCACGTATGCTTCTTGGGTTCACGAGTAGTGGAAGAGGAGTTTGTATTTTTTTAAAAGGAGGCTTCCCAAATCGGAATGATTATAAAATCTGACAGGGCGAAGTACATGGTAACTGGTAGGTTCCGAGATGGAAACGGATGGAGGACAGTGAGTTCCTTTGGAAGTCCCAACTGACTGTGTCAATTTTGGGGGCGACTGGGTGCTCCCCCCAAATGCATAAAAGTAGTGGGAAACACTACTTTTTTGCATCTTTGCGCATTCAGATAGTTATTTCACTCAATCTGAAAAAAAACAATTCCTTAGAAAAGTCCTCCTTGTCCTGAGTGTGGATAACAACTTTACCGAAAACTAGCAGTTTTTTTAATAAAAATGTTATTTCGATTTTAAAATGTAAGGGTTACATTAATCGCAGAAATTTATTGATTCTGTCAACACTGCAAATAATCCATCAATAGCCACGTTGCAATACTAAATCTAGAGAAAATTTTCAATAGGACGTAAGTAACATTGAGAGCCTCTCTTTGTTTACTTTCTCTTTCGTTTATTACGACGTCATTACAATACTTTGCACTAATTTTCCAGTACATATTGAAAGCCGACGGTTTTTACTAGAATATTATGCAAAGAGTAGAGTAGTAAATGTTGAAATGGCCGAGTAATGAACAGAAGAGAAAGACCCCAAAGAGAATCTCTCATTGTTACTTACGTCCTATTCTAAATTTTCTCTAGAAATATCTCAAAATATGTTTATCACAAAGAATTAATAGCCCCGCAAGAAAAGCAGTGTTCTGAGTAAGCTTATGAGAACTCGTGAAGTCGAAACTTGGTTTGGCTTAGCAAGCCAATGCAATATGCACTGAACTATATTTGTCCTTAGCTGAGATAAATTTAGGAAAACTTTTTTTTCCACTAAAAAAAAGGTTTTGAATCACATTTTTCTTTTCTTGTGGGACATCACACAGAAACACAAATACTATTTTCGTTTTAAAGCTAGCGTCAATTAAGCGCTAGCTTAGTCCTGTCACTAAGTTAGTGTCGTATTCTGATGAGACAAAGTCGAAACGCCAATTTCATAACTAATTTTGTTATAGGCTGTGTGCCTTTAACACGTAAATGTAGTTTAAAACAATGTTTTCCGTAGAGGAGAAAAAATAGTTTTCGCCTAATTTTTTTCCACTAAGGATAAATAACAGCATAGTGAATATTTTTCAGATAAACTTTTCTATGCCTCAGAATCAGATGTGATAAACTGAGCGACTCATTGAAGAAATGCTTAATTTCGAAACAATACACATTTCCAGACGCATTTTCATGCCGCATTCTCATGCACGCACTTTCCGGGCTCGCCGACGTCGTCGCAAAGTCCTTACTACCCTGGTACAAGGCAACCAGTCCAGCAACCCTTTTGCGTGAAAGCAAACCCTCAGCAGTAACAGTAGCGGCATGAGCATGAACACGAACACCGACATGCGAATTCATACACGTGGAAAACGAACCAACCAACCAATTCCGCACCTTGTCGCAGCTCCCTATATCCCCCCCTCCCCCTCATTTCCTCTAGAGGGGATAGAGTTGCAACCTTTACAGCCAGCAGCAGTGGCAAAACTGCTTACGTCATAGGAATCCTCGAGAATGGGGCGAGAATCTCGGACGCCACATCACCGGGATGGTTGGTATCTATTTAAAGCATGGCCTCCTTAGTGGTTTCTGTTGGTTCGTTGGACGCCCGGTTGCTGAAAAACGCGAGAGGTTGGCAGAAAGACAGGCAGTCACAGGCACAGTTTGCTTTGCTCTACACCAGAACTCTTCAGAATTATGTTGTAATAAGGAGCCAGCGCAGAAAAGTAAATGAGAAAAAACAGGGGAAAAAAGAATGTTACTTGTGTGAGAAGGTACAGAGTCAACCACCTGGAGGAATGTTACTTGTTTGCTGTTTCTGAAGGGTTTCCCCCCTGTTTGCTGATTCAGGACTTTGAGCGATGAGTTTTTGGCCAACCTAGAAAAAAGTCTAGCTTGAGTATTGTCTTGTGCATAGAGCTTTGACAAGGTTATACAAAAGAATGTTGTGAGGCCACTCATTCGATGTAGAAAATAATCGAGCTGTCAGAGCTCTTTTTTAATTTTTAGAAGCCAGAATTTTTACTTTCCCCACACAAAGAAAACCAAAACGAAAAACCAATCAATATGACTCAAACAATTGAATCATGCATTGTAAAGAACGTTTA
The DNA here is from genome assembly GCF_030247195.1 of Topomyia yanbarensis. Classification (NCBI taxonomy): domain Eukaryota; kingdom Metazoa; phylum Arthropoda; class Insecta; order Diptera; family Culicidae; genus Topomyia; species Topomyia yanbarensis. The sequence goes on from NC_080670.1 coordinate 216,943,858, forward strand.
CATTTGCTGTTCTTCTTATGGCTGGCATCGTTTGAAGGTCCTCTACACTAGTAAGACTAATTATGACATTAATCGACGCCACCATGGCACTACAACCTCAGCATGGCCATTTGGCTCTGGCACCTGGAGGCAAAGCTCCTCGTCGTCATGCCACCATGCCACGAATATGAATCATATGAAGAAAGCATGGCCTGCTTCTGCTACTGCTACGGATGGACGTGTCTCCTTGATGTCTCTCTCGTTTTCGGGGCTGTTTCCGCATACCTCCCTCGTTTATCCCAACCGGCCCTGCTCTCGTTCCTGATGGTGTTCCTGTGGCATCCGAGCCAATTTCATGCCAGAGACAGCGTGTTTCCGCTACTGTTGATGCCAGTGCTGCTGCTGCCACAGCAGCAGCACATAAAATCGATAGTCGCTCGACACACAAGTCTCTATGCTTGGTTTGCTCTTTGGTTCGACTGGTATTATACCGATGTTACGCTTGAGCATCGCCTCGGAGTCCAGCTGCTTTGTGATATTTTAGGGGCTTTAAATTAAACAACTCGCTGGATGTTCTCTGTGTGTGATTGTAGCCCGTGCCAAGCAAAGTTGATCATTTGGGTTCTGCATTTCGGGGTATCATATCCATTAGCGCTCTCTCTCTCTCTCTTTGTCTGTTTCTCTGTATGTACTACTAACCTGCGGACAATTGACAGTAGTACAGAGAAATGACAACGATAACCTGAACATATCTCGGAATGGATGCGGTTCTGCTAGTTTTTGTTGCAGCGTTGCCAGGTCGTTTGTTGAAATAAACTCGTTTTCTTCTCAGTTTGTGAGCGGCATTGCATTGCGAGTGTTAGTGGTATAGAGATATCATTTGTAGTACGCTTCCACCACCACCATCACTTGATCGATTGAAACGAAGTTTTTAAAAAAAATGTCAACAGCACTTACATTGAGACAAACAGATTCAATGAAAATGGCATGGCAATTCATTTGACTACTCCGAAAGCTCTTTTATTGAAGAGTGTTCATTGAATTGAATTGAACATTCGGCTGCCATTTTATTTGTCAATATTAATTACTGTTAGCCCTCTTAAGAGGATTTGCTTTATCAGTGTTAGCGAAATAACCGTGATTTCGATCATACTGGGAATAATCCAATTTCTGAAGAATTGCTTCTGAAAACTGTAGTTCTAAATTTTATGGACGAATTACTCATTCATCGGGATGTTTCTCAGTTTTCAGCGCTAAATGTAACCGATTTTAGAAACCCGCTTCGAATTTCGTTGGAACGGGATAAAGCTGTTTAAGCTTCTTCAGTCGTGTTAGACTTTCAAAGCATTTTTAAACGCGTGTAGCATCTTCGACATTGTAATATAGCGTGGTAGATTGAAGTCGTTTTAATAGTTGTTTTTTTTAGTATTTTTAACACTTTACCCACTGCACAGTGAGACAGGAAACTAATTGCGACGATCATAATCTTTACTACCCTGGATATGCGTCCTAATGGTTTAGTGTCTTCACTAAAGTGTCTCGGATAAAATTGGGCTATTTTTTGAAAACTTTGATTTTGATCTAGATAGGTTGGAACTGGTCTAGGTTAGCTGTATCTTTTAATGGGTACTGAGTCATGAGGCCAAAATGTATTTTAATTAGACCGTATGTGTTAGTAGGCCGTACAATTTACATGGAGAAAACCCACTTGTTCATATTTTGACCGCTATGTGGCACTGTATGCATCAGATTATCACTGCAAGTAACGAGTCATGTTTTGGTTGAAATATTTTAGTTCCGTGTGTTGCCGCTGAGGGCGCTAACACTAACTTTCCAACAGAGAGGAATAAAAGAAAGGTGTCTTCTACAAAGTTGTAGAACAAGCGTTGTTGCAGCATTTCTTCTGAACATTTTGATATTCTATCTCTCTTCCTTGAAAAGTTTGTGTTAGCGCCCCCTATGCGATCACAGTAATTTTTTTCAAAACGTGGCTCATACTACGTACTAAATTCTTCTAAACACACCATTCAGATCAATCTGACCATTATTTCACAAAATAGTATAGTTTGTGGGAGTCGAGTCTTGATACATAACCACGCGCTATTAGGCCCCATACAAAACTGACTCAGGCATCACTTCGTCAAAAACCTAATAATTTCTCCTGATAAAGCCGGATTGACTTGCAGTCTTCGCTAAAATTATAATTGAATTATCTTTCTTATTTTTACCTGAAATGATAAACTAATGCATATGGTCTAGTTGGTTTCCTCCAGGTAAATTATCGAAAAATTCCATAAATTCCATGCAATTTGCTTCAAATTGGAATCAACTACTTCTTGTGTCTAAGATTCGACCCAGTTGTGGGCCGATTGTCTTTTTTAAAATTCACTATTTTTCTGGGCATAAAAAAAATAGCAGCTCATGACTTAAAGAAGGAAAAATATAAAATTGATTTCATGGTTCACTGATACCGTTAACTGCTATAGGCTGCTATATCAGAGACCGTAAGTAAACCCAAATGAAGGAAAATTATTGCTTGTGCTCGCGGAGTTCAATTAGCTAATGATGTTTAAAATCTCATGGCTGTTTATTGACACATATGGCCTAAAGACCAGGATCATTGACTCAATATGTTCATAAAATTATCAATAACGAAACCGGCCACGTCCAATGCTGTTCTACCGGGGAAGTAAAGGAATATTAGTTCGATACTCGCAGTTGACAGAGATCGAGACTACCTCTACATCTGGAATTGTTTCAGTAGGAGAGGGAAAAGTTCAAACAATACGATCTTATGTATGAAAGTCGAGTGCAATCGATGTCCAAACATTTTTATCGAGCAACTTGAACTCTGGACAGTCGGTCACCGCGTGTTGCTTCTTATTTATACCTTCCCTTCCAGATTTTCTTTACTTTGGTTTTTTAGTATCAGTTTTTAGTTTCTGTTTAGCTTGAGGTTATGTGAGTGCTAACCGGGTGCTAAACGGGTGAAACGACACTGAGTCAGAGTCAAACCCCAACCGCTGTCAAAATGTATGAATTGACAGTGGTTGGTGCCAAAACCAGACGTGGTCCTGGGTTCAAGTAAAAATGACATAAGATGATTCGTGCCCCGGTAGGTAGCATGGCGAGGTAAGAAGTAGGAGCACTGTAATAGACTCTGCCGACTTGACGGAAAAAAATTGACTTTATTGAAAAAGTTGGCGAAAAATTGCTGTGAGATATTGCTCTGGGCTTCTAGAAAGACCGACAATTTCTTTTAAATGTTCTGCGTGACCCGAAGCCACGTGTGGTGAGTAGACGCCCGGAAAAACTTCCGCGACTTTCCACTATAATTGCATTCATACCAACCAGGGATGAGTGTAAATTATCAATGTGATCAAGAACTCTCCAGAGGGTACTTTTGGTCAATAGCCTTGGTGATATGAGCCCTGGGAAGGTTCTACTAAGACCGTAGGCACCTGCATTCCCTTCTGAAGCTCACCAACCGGATTCGCTGCCTTGGATTTAAAAATGGTGTCAGTCATCCATTTTCGTCATCTACTCTCCACCTCCTTTCGAACGATATTCATATTGGTGATGGTTTGTAGCGCTTTGTAGCAAACGAAAACTGCGATCAATGATTAATCAATCCTCAATTTCCAAGATACATATGCGGCCTACTATAGTCTGCCATGTTTTATCAGCTTTCCGATGTCAGCATGTTTGAATGCTTGGTACAGCTCGTGGCTTATGGGTCTGCGCTATTCTCCATCTTCTACAATGCCTCCGAACATCAGATCTTCGAGTCGCGCTTTCGAGCGCTCGGTTTAATCGTATATTAGAGAGTGCATCACGTCAAACCATCTAACGTCACAAACAAGTCGGATGTCACTCTGGCTATTGCAATGATTTTTACCCATTCAGCGTCGTACAAATCAGTAAAAACAGTTTTGTCGGGAAGTAAGGATTCAGTCATTATCACAGCGTGGAAGGAAGGTTAATCAAACTTAATTTCCGTAGTTTTCTGTTCGCAGTTGAGTATTTATCATCGACCCCAAAGAGGCGGCTCCATAATCTGGATCCTTGATAACGAGTAACGACATATTAATACATGAATTGAGACCACAGTAGCCCCCTTCCGAGAGAAGACGAGTCCAAAGATTTCGAATATTTTCCTTCGGAAGGGAAGTAATGCCGTTGCAGGGGCGGCGAAACACTTTACGCCCGAGTGGGTAGATAGCATAGGGGAGGGGTCTATTAGTAATGTTTTTTTCCCTTTTCGCAAAGCACACGCTTACACGTTCCTTTATGCACATGGAATTGTGGTACATCTATGTTTTCAAATGTGTGTAGTGAGAGATACATGCGTTGCTCATCAAATTTTTTTGAAATGGCTCAAAATTTCGAGTGCGTATTACCCACTCGGTTATTTTCGAGTGGGTATTACCCACTCGGTTATTTTCAATTGATCTCGCCAGAACCAAATTTAGTCAAATAGCTCTTTTCGCCGAATAACATTTAACCCAATTGTCGAATATCGTTCGATTAAAACAAATAACTATTTCAGATAAAATACATTCCGTCATTTGGTGCACTCGTTTAATTTACCATTAATTAGACAAAATTACTGTTTCAACTCAATAAGAGATAATAAGACCTATTCGTTGAAATGGTGTTCTGATAAATGACTATCAGCTATTCGACGTTTTTTTAACAAATGGCTTTCGATTTAATGGCTCTTTCGTTGAAATATCCATTTGGTAAAGCTGATCAAATGACAGTTGGTTAAATGATATTAATTGATTTTTGCCAAAGCACTTTTTTTCAAACAGGCAGTCTAAAATGATCTTTTTGACAGCATGAACTATATAAAAACCTGTTTTAGTCCACCGAGTGGTGCAATCGTGCCTTTCTCATTTATCTAAACTATGATATAATAGTTGGTTACGTTCAATAGAACATTGTGAGAATGTTTATTACATTCTTATTACGCATGATAAGTATATATGAGCGAACGACTGCCACGAACCTGATGAGCAACATGTCGATGCTGACACACTTGAAGCGAAAAAAATGTAATATTCAATAATTGGCTTTATTTCTTAATATGCCCGGAACCCGGGGCTTCCGGAATTGTCGGTAGTGGACAATATATTCTAAGAATCTTTGATTCACCAAAAGTGATCAAGGCCTGCGAATCGAAGTAAATCGATGCTCATTTCAATAGATTTTTAACCTATGAGGCATTACAATTGTACCGGTTTATATGGGAAATTTCTATGTAACCGCAATACGCAAGCTGTAACTCCAGAATCAAAAGTCAAAACTGATTGAAATTTAATACCAGTCAATGGCATTACTGTATTTTTCATTTGAAATCAAGTATTGTAAAAGTCGATCAAGAATTCGCTGGAAAATAGCTTAGGAACTTGGCGAATTCCCCGAGGGCACAATGAACCGTCATAGGTGGCCAATGGGTGAAAGCTATTTTATATTTTAAAGATCAATCATCTTTAGTGATCTAGTATCGCAAATCCAAGTAATGTAGAACCTATTTGAATATGTATTACATCATGATGGTACCAGTTTATATGAAAATTTGCTGTGTGACCGCCCTCTTGAACCCGTAACTCCGGAACCGGAAGTCGGATAAACTAAATTCTAATTCAATAGAAGCTTATGGGAGCGTTATACATTTCATTTGAAATTCTGTGTACCAACTCGGGGAATTATGTGAGTTTAAATGCCACACACACACATACATACATTCAGCCATTTTCTGATATCGACGAACTGAATCGAATGGTATATAAGACACGGGCCTACGGGCCTTGGTTAAATAGTCGATTTTTAGAGTGATTGCATAGCCCTTCTTTGTATGAGAAAGGCAAAAACCTTTTCAGCAGACCAAAATACTCAAATGACTCTCAATTGAGGCCAAAAGAATGTCAAATGACTTTTTAGTCAAATAGCATGAAACCAAATGATTTAATAATCAACATGGCCTACTTGATCGTACTATTCCACCACCTCGTTAGTGCACATAATCCGTTTTTGTTGGAGATGAAGCAAATTTAAGCTGTAGCGAAAAGATTGGTTTGAACAACGTGACTAAATACCACTAAAACTGATCTGGTATATGAATATATTTCTTGGTTCGTTCTATGCATTTAAAACAAAACAATCAAACAGAAAATACAAGGTAAACAAACTCTTTCGCCATTAAAACAAAGTTCAATAAGTTCTGTGATCAGCATAAAACACTAGGAACATTGTTACCATTTTTGAAAACACGCAAACACATGCATCTCTCTCACACACACACACACTCGCATCGACAAAAACACGCAATATACGGAAAATTGCAACATATGCGCAAAAGATCAGATTTTCCACTTTTGACCCTGACATGTTTCCAGCATTCACTGCCTGGAGCGGGTCACGGTACCGTACTGTCTGGCTAGTAGGCAGGCAGGCAGGCTTGTGTGTCGCTATTTGCAAGCTTGCTTGCTGAAGCTAATTGCCCCGAGAAGATTAGCCTTTGGGCAAACTTCATGCCTGCCTCTCGGGCAGCCAGGCAGAGATTCCTCTATTCAGCGCGCGGGCAGGAATGAAAAAATCAATCAAAATAATACTCTATATGACAAGGAAGGGCACACAACTAAGCAGGCGGACACGGATGTGATTGTGACCATAGCAAAGGATTGGCCTTCTGCGATCGGACTGACCGGACTGGTGAAAGACGATATCACACACTTTTTTGCGACCTTATAGATAAGAATTGTAATCTGATCACTATTTGTCTCACAGCGACTGGTCATTTCGGTTGGATTTTCCGTAAAAAGTACTGCTGCTGCTGCAGTTTGGAACGAAAGCAAAATCAGATCCGCTTTTCGGAACACACAACATGGAAAATCTTGACCGACACGACACATGGACACGGTAAAGATTGCAACGCAAATCGCACATCAACACTGACACATGCGGAAAACACTAAGAGAGCGACGAGCGAGAGAGAGAGAGAAAACCGAGTGAAAAACCGACACAAATACGCACACGAGTGGAAATCATTATCACACGCACACATCGCCGCCACAGGGACGCACTGGGACTGAAATTATGAACGAATTTTTCCCTTTAATTCATGAACAGATTCCCAACAAACACTCGAATGTCCCACTGGAGCATCGCCACCTGAGAAATACTAAGAATCCAAGCAGTCACTGTTGCACGTTTCCATCCGTCACTTGGCTCGACAGGGAACGAACGGGGAAACCACCACAGCAGGCTGAGAGATGCAATTTTTCGAGGACACTCGAGTTTGCACTTTTCCAGCTTCCTTCATTCATGCCAGCCAGGCAGCCAGCCAACGGTTTGCTGGAGCTTTGGGAGGGGTCCCGCAAGGAATTTCGCGAAAAAATGCACCTCCAGAAACCTGTTAATCGCGCACTGCCAAAATTGCAAATGATTTTACATAACAAATTCAATTGTTGTTTCCCGTCTTCGCCACCCGACGTCCATAGTGTTTCTTTCGTTGTTTTAGAATGAATGAATGTGAAGAAAAATTGCGAATCTTTTTTTCTCTTTGACGGATGCTAACTTTAAAACAGGATTCCGGACTCACTGTTGAATGCGGATAGCAATCAGTTCGGAGGATAAGGAGCTTGTCTCAACACTTTTTTTTCCTGAGTTGGAAAATTTTTCGGTTACGCACACACTCACTCACTCACTGACGAACCGTGGAATGCGGGAGAAAGAAGAAGTGCGAGGATGCTGGAGTTTTTCTTTGCTTTACTCTAGGACCGATAGTTACACAGCTTCATGCGTTGTGTTCCTGTTTTTTTTTGCGTTATGGCCAATGGCTCCAGAGCTAGCAGAAAAGATGGGAGGCGAAGATTATTCACCGCTATCTGGTTCTCGTCATCCACACTTTGGTATAAAACTGGACGATGAACGATTCTAGTCTGGAGAATTTTGCCTCGCGTTTTTCGCACCTCGGCCACACACACGCACTATTTTCCTTTCAAAACTGGTGCGAAAAATTGGTGACCTGCGGTTGGTCTTTGGCCTTCTAGTAGTTCTTCTTCTGATTGTGGGGTCACAAAATACACACACACCTTTGATTTGTTAAGACTTTGGGAGCACCACTCTTTTTTCACCGTTTTTTTTCCTTCTTTCTAGCAAAGGTCTGCCTTTCTTCCGGAATCCCGTAACGTTGGATACCGATTTCGATTGGATCCACCCGATAAGCACACAATTAGCACGGTTAAACGAGAGGAAATCCGGAACCGTTTCGAACTGGATTGTTTGGTTTTGAATTTCAGTACTTTGTGGCTACTGGCAGAGGAAATTTTCACCGAGACTTTTTTCCTCGGTCCGAATCGTTGTCGTAGCCGTCGACGTTGGAAAAAGAGCCACCCAGCAAGCGATTGAAACGAGACACCGTACGTACGTACGTGGAGAGTGATTTTTTCGCGGCTGAGACAAGAGATGCCAGAGATGTTAATAGTAGGCACTGAGCTGAGCTGAGAGCGAGCGCGCATCCGCACGCATGCGTTTTGATTTATTATCGTTTGTGATTACAGATCCGACGGGGAACGCGTTTTCTCTCAGTAGGCTATGTGTGCTAGGCACATGTGAATTTTTTCACCGTTCGCCGTAGCTCAAGCGAAATAATTAGGTTGAATTAATTGGCTTGATTGATGGACGCTGTCTGATAGCAGACCCGAACGTAGTGAACCCCATCGACGGGCATTCCGATTATGATTCTCGCGTATTTCCAGAGCAGAATGCTCAGCTAAATGGAAGAGATTTATCCTGGTTTGCTCATGCTCCTGTACCTGCAGGCAGTTTGGGAACGGGTACAGAAATTGTTCTTTTGCCAGAAATGCGTTTTTCCCCTCAAATTAATATTGCATTGAATATGTTTAACGGATTAATTTGGTTTACCAAAATATTTGAATCCAAATTTTGTTAGATCTATTTTCCTTGGAGAAAACATCAGAACCAAACCGATCTAGATAAGATAAAACAGACACACGGAGTGTTAATGATTTTATCAGCATTGCTCTTATCTTGTCATAGTGAGAGTTTCGCGAGGCGAAAATCTTGAGAGCGTACGAGCGAGCGGATTGAAGCTGCTGGATCCGGAGTGTAGTATAAACAAGCGTTGGGGCGCATGGCGCATACAAGTTTTTCCAGTTTTCCTCATCATGTTTGTTTCCTCTCGATCACTTTCTCTTTCTCCCTTTCTCTCTCTCTCTCTCTGTGTAGGAAAGGAAAATACTTCGTTTGCGAATCTCGCAGCTTCCCGCTGATGTTATTTGCAGCGCGTGATGGGAAAGGGCCAATCTGACACAAGTCGAATTCGTTAAGTGTTAATGGTTGGTGGTTTGCTGCTATCGGGTGGTTGGCAGTGTGGCCAGCCAGCACTCTAGTGCCGTAGCGCGTAATTTGCTTTGTTTAGGGAAGTATCGTTTTTATTTTGAATCTGCTCTGCAATATACGAAGACGATCTTTTTATGAACCATAATTGACATTTAAAAAATACATCAGAATATTTCTAACTTCAAAAACGTGGTAAATTGAATAAGACTTTTGTTGTTAAATGGAGTTAATATGTGCGATTTTATGATGAAAATGTGAAATCGAGACTATAGGTCAAACAATTTAATGTTTCTGAATTTTACCGGTAACGAATCTATTTTTATTTTATTCCTAAAGATTTTCCACGTTCAACAAAGTACAATTTATCAAAATTGAGTGAAGAATAATAGATATATGCACGAGAAAATGATGAAATTTAATATGAATGACAAAAGGCCTTATTACCCCAACTTCTCGTATTCGGACAAAGGTCAAGAGGTTCCGTTTGATTTCTGAGATTTTTTCACATTACAAAAACTGCAAAATATGTATGATTTGCATCACGGAGCAGATAAATTTATAAAAATAGGGGATTTTGGGGACAAAATTACCCAGCACTCACTTTCCCGTATTTTTCTAGAAACAGAAGTAACTCCATTGAGATACTAAGGTTTTTTCCTTTAAAAAGTGGTATAAATTGTAATTTTTTAATTACTACTTCAAAAGTTATAGCATTTAATATATCCTCCATATTTTCCCATAGTACCAACTTCAAAAATTTCAAGCGAAGTGGGCGGGAGTTTAAAATTGTCCAAATGATGTGAAATTTGGCACCTGAGCTTACTTTGACATTCGTCACAATATGAGAGGGGGGCCTTTGAGAATTAATTTTTTTTTTGCAATGTAATGCAATGCATATGGGCGCGATGGCGAAAGAGCGCGAAGCTCTCATCCTCATATGCATTGCTTCACTTTCCAAGCCCTGGCTAGTAACTGATGGTACCAACTAAAGTGGCTCTTGATAAATCTAAATGAGAATGAGCCTATGAGAACGTATACAAAGTCGTTATAAATAAGTACAAGAAAGGAGCAAAATTAGCCGAACATAATCATATACAAGATTCTTAGTGATAGTAGGATCGTAGCACGAGCCCTGCGACTGTTTAGTACACTAAGAATCGGCTGAGGAATTTGTCGAAAAAGAAAGAATAATTCCACTACGGAATATAATACCAATGCTTTGCTCTGGTAATATATTGAAATGAAGCACTATGAAGATGCAACTGGCAGATTACAACCATCAGATTTGATTTGTTAGGGGGCATGTAGCGGACCTATTTTTCCCCAAAACAGCTCGACGTTCCTTTTTCTGCCTTGAGACAGATTGATATTTCGATCGAATGTAATTCGATTGAATTCGGCTCTTGTTTGAATTTGCTGTCGGAAAATACAAATTACATGCGTTCAAAGACGTGATCCGTACTAATGCAGAATAGGGCTTGTGTTTTCGATAAACTAACTATAGCTGATGTGAAGTTCATGACTTAATTTGAGTTAGATTATATGCGGCTATGCATAAATACAGGGGTTTACCCCAATTTAGATTCTGCATTATTTTCCCACATTGGCGTGTAAGCCACCAACAGTTTTGATTCAATTCGATCCTCGTTAGTAAAATAAGTCAGTCTCGACCAGTCGTTTACAATACACATAAGTTATGTGCCATTTTTTGAGTCTAGTGTCTAGCTAGCGACCCAGTCAGCTTTTAGCTACTGAAGAGAAGAATCCGAAGCACAAAAATATGACTTAATGTGAAGTTCAAGCCGATTCAAAAATCGAAGATCTCTCATACATATCTCAGTATTTAAATGGTGCTAGTTTCATCTTTGGAAATATATGGAACATTGGGATTGCGGGACGTTTTTCCATAATAATTTAATTTTTACAACCTCTCTGTTTTAACCTATGCTGAAAGTTATATACTTCTTGCAACTTTTGTAACTTTAAAAAGTCTAAAAATTGATTAGAACCTATGTGATTCTATGCAGAATATGAGAAGATGGGATTTCCGGGCATTCTGTCCATTTTCAAATTTTACAATTTTTATTCGTATATCACAGTAAATTAAATGGGGCGGTGGGCTTCTTCGTCCGGTGTTATAGTTTTTCAACGATATACTATAATTAGGGGAATCCGGGGTTATGAGGACAGTGGGGGTAATTCGGACCCCCTCGATTTCTCAGAAAATAGCAAGACTTTCTGACTATTGTACATATTCGTGGAACCGCTATTCTGAAACATTGATTTTGAGAGCGAATTTTGATTCTTTGTTCTTTGTAGAAAGCAGATACAACGTGTTTCGTTTTTTTGCCATTCTCAAAACAAAAATCATTATAATGGAAAAAAAACCGTGATAAAATCAACAAATAAAAGTGAAAAAATAAACGGTAAGCGTTTTGGAAAGCTTGAGGCTCCTACTTTATGGAATGATTTTTGTTTGGGTGGAAACACAGTTATTTTTGAGACGCTTACCACTTTTATGCAAAATGAGCGTACGGGGCTATTCGGACCCCCTATTCCGTCAACCACCGTTCAGCGGCTTGCGGCTGTGCACCCCATTGCACACGCCACAGCAAAGAAAATACATGGGCCACCAATCGACAGCTTTGACATACCAGACTAAGGTTTTGTAAAGCAATTTACTTTTTTTTGCTTCTTAAGGACTGTATCTTATAAATATTTTATAGGTAAACATAATTCCATTGTAAAAAAATTTAAAGAAAAATGACGGTCTGAATTGCCCCGTAGGAAGGTCCGAACTACACCTACATTGTAAAAGGATGGAAAAACGCAGAGGTTTGCAAATCGTCGTCTAGCGCTGCCATTGAGTGGTGCAAATGAACCTTTTATGGTACCAAAATGTAGCTGAGGTTTCAAACTAACAATTAGGACCTTTGACTGGTAAATTTTTTCACATCTATCCACCTAAAAGAGCGATTTGCTTAAGTAGGTCCGAATAGCCCCGCGTTCCCCTATACACTGAAACCTTCATTTAAGAACATTTTAACGTAATTTTTGATTCTCGTAACTTTTTATGAAGCAAATTGGAAATAACAAATTTGTAAAAATGATGAGAGCGTGCATTATGAAGCCGTATACAATTCAACATATTCACAGCAAAACGTTGTGTATATTCAAAATGGGATTTACGAGTAGCGAACGAAAAATAATGTCTGAAGCCATTTAAAAATCTAAGATGGCGTCTTTTGATTCTGCAAACGCAATTGAGCTATGTTCCTCAATCAGAATTCGCCATTTGGATTATAAAATGACGTCACCATTTTCGATTCAAAAATGGCGTCAAACGTTAATTTGCATCATCTACTCGTCGTGTCCGTTTCAAAAAAAACCCAAATTGATAGGGTTATCGAAAATATCGTCATATTCAGCTTCAAAATGGCGTCGAATATCGACTTTCATCATCTACTCGCACATCCTTTTCCAACAATTCCAATTTGTTGTTAGATTGAATGTTGTGGTTACAGTTAATTTCCTTATATTTTGTTGACTTTATCAAATGGCTATAAAGTTTGAATGAAATCTACTATGTTGATCATGGAAAGCTATTATGAACTGGAAGGAAGTAAGGTTATGTGCCCTTCAAGTAAAAAGTGTTTTTTCTCCTTGGGAAGCAATTTAGCATTTTATTGTAACTTGTAAATTTGGACTAAATTTCGACACATAGTTTCAGAGTTGTAGTATTTGATGTATTTTCTCTTTCATATTCTCCACGGTGGAAACGGTAATAAAATTTTCAATGGGCAGACAAACATTGTTCAAATGATGTGTAATTTAGTATTGTCATAATTTAAAAAGTGGGGGAAGATTGATAATTAGAATGCATCTATTCATTGTTTTCGAGTGCTAAGGTTTAAAGTGGATCTGTGCATATTGGCCTCTAAATACAACGACTATGTAACCAAGATACGTTATCAGAGCTACGGTGAAATAGTGAATATTGGTTGTCAGAAATCCCAAAGTGTTCTAAGATTCCTCTCGTTGTGACAGCATAAAATACTACAATATGAAGCAAACTTGACTAGAAATAATGCCTCTACTACAAATTAGTCATCTGACTATCTATTTCGAATATGCGGAGTGAATACACATTGTTGTGTATGTGCGAGTTGCCAGAGATCCATAAATTTTTATAGGCGCTACCGCAACGAATTGTAGAGTGAACGGATTCCATAAATAATTGCAGTACAAGAGTTTACAGTAATGAAGCAATGGGGTGGGCGTAGCGTATTGGTAAATCGATTGCCTAGTACGCAGCGCACTTGGGTTCGAGTCCCGACCCCGCACATAGGGTTAGAAATTTTTCATAAGAGATATTTCTAACCCGAAGAGGCGAATGACCTTAAGGTTAAAACCTCTATAATCGAAATAAAAAAAAAAAAAAAAAAAAAAAGTAATGAAGCATCAGAGTAAATTTATCTGAAAAAAAAATCTTTTCTTACTGAAACTTTTATTACATGGGGTAAAGTGCCTATTTTCACCCTATTAAAGGGGTACCTCACTAATTCATTAATTATTCAGCCTACAATCGACGGATTGCGTATGAATTAGCATCAAGAGCTTTGCTTCGCTGTTAAGAATCGATCTAACAACACAAATGCCCTTAAAACGATGAAATGCTTGTGTTTGAGCGCAATGAAATCTCGAGTCAAGTGCCCCAATTGTCGCGTTGAACAAAGTTGAGCAAATGATGTAGAGTGATAATGGAAACAAGGCGAAAATAGGCTCATTACCCTACATACATATATACTATATTTGATGTGGAATTCAGCTAATTTCAATTGATGATGGAATAGCACATTTCCCTTGCAAAGCAAACCACTATAGAAAGTTGGCAGCACTGTCACCACTGTTAGTGTGGAAAGAAACGCAGGATCTAACAATGTCATCATCCATCAGTTCGTTTGTACTTAGAGCGGCGAGAAAATCAAAGAGAAAGAGCAACATACACATGCACGAACACATGCAAGAATTCGAGGACAGGTCAGGAAAACTGCTCTGCTTGACCACCATGATCTAGTGGTAGTAAAAAACGCACTTATTCGCACATACTATTTTTTAGGAATGGGGTAATTTGACCGAACTAAAACAAAATATTGGAATCGATTTGAAATTTTACTACCGTCAGAATATACCACACAGGGGAACCGAGATTGGCCGTCGAAGCATGCGATGCCGAATAAACATGCTGCGTCTCCATGGTGAGCAGTGGTTCCATAATGACAACAAATCTATAGACAACCGTGTAAGTTTGTTGTCCTACGGTTGAACGGATAAATCGATTTTCAATGCGACGCTCGTTGCTCTCCATCATTTCGCTCTGGCCTTCCGAAAAATTTGCGTCAGGCGGCGGTATTTACCGTTTGTATTTTCTTTTTTATTCTGCTCTGCTGACGGTCAATCGGAGACTGGGTCTGCAGCGAGTAAGGCATAAATAAATTTCGGCAAGTTAGCGGCCATTGGGAAAACCGTGTCAATGCCTCTGCGCCTTCTGCATCACTAATGCGACCTAATCGAGTTGATTGATTTTCGGCGAAATTGTTTGCAACGATCCGAGGCAGCGGGGCCCCCCCAATTGGAAGGGACTTTTATTTTATGTTGCAAGCGCAAAATCGGTATTAGAATTTGATGGGGATGATATTGAATGGGTGCGGAGGACTAAACGGGTAGTAATCTAGGGATATATTGAGTAACTTAATTACTTTCAATTAATTCGTGTATTTTTGATTTTGTGGGTTTAGCTATTTTATATTTTTACATAACAGACTTTACACACTCATTATACGTTTTAACATGTAAAGTGTGTCTCTATTAATGTAAAACTCAGTTGACCAAACTGATGGTATTGTGAAATGTGTTTCGTGTAAATTTTGTCTACAAATTCATTTGTATATTACATGAGTGCTTCGCGATTCTCAAAACTGTTGCCCTGTTTCCAGAATCCTCGTGAAATTCGCCCGTAATGCCTCCAATTTCTATCTTAGTGAAAACATCATGATTCGAATGGAGAGTACGTATCGCTTCCATTTTATTCCATCGATTAACACACTTTGCGAAAGCCCCTATGTACGCACAGACAACGCTATGTGCTTATGAGAGTCAGATTGCCACGAGTGAACAAGTTACCGCGGAAATCTTTACATAAGAACAGTGCAATCATGTAAGATTACACATAAATTTTCTCAAAACAATGAATTGGTTATATGAGACATAAGAAGTAGAGTATTAGATTTCTTAATAGTTGTTCCGATAAGTCGATCATAAACCAATTGTGTATTCTCAAACAAAATAATTTACACTTCAATAGCCAAGTCACGTTCCAACTGAAATACAAAAAGAAAATACATAAAACTGGCAACTCACAGCACCAAAAAGAAATCAAGAATCCAGATGAAAACAAGATCACTTAGTGTTCTCAGTAGTACAACCGGGAGCTCCCTCGGGCAATCACGGCTGGCGTCGTAAAGCAAAATATGGAAAAAAAAGAAAAACTGTGGAGAGACCCTCAACCCGATAGGTAGCTTCTTCCCAAGTAACCTTCTCTATTCAATAATGAACACTTTTCATGGTTGCAATTGAAGCAAGGTGAAGCACCATCCAGTCACGTAAATTGAGACTAGGTACTATTCTGAGATTGAAGAGAAACAGCAGCAGCACCAGCAGTTTACGTCTCGAATTCAAACCAGAAAATATGTATCTAAATACTGTACACTGAATCGTGCCCGAACGAAGAGCGCAGTGGTGATATTGAAACCGCGTACTTAAGTCGTTTCCAGTCTAATATTAGCGCTTCTCTAGCGTATTTATAAGTTTCTATTTATACTCAAGCATCTTCCCCGATTCAACCAGATCACTCATTTCCCTTTGCGGTAAGCGAACGATTTTCCGTCCGTACTTTCGATCAACTAACGGCACACGATGTGTGATTGTTTTTGCACATTGCTCTATCTCTGTTTACTGCCAGCTGGCTAGCAGCTGAGGCAATTGCCTACGGTAAACAAAATTTCTCGGGCACTGCTGTTTCACTAGTGTAAAAATATGCTACTACTGCTGCTGGGTACTGAGACTGAGTGAAAGGAAAATTGATCGGATTTTCCTCCATGATGATGACGACGACAGCGATGCCGACGACAACGACGATGATGCTGATGCGGTTGATGTTATGGTAATTATTTCCCTCGTTTGTATTGATAATTTCCCGCAGCATCTTGACGGTATGTGCAACGGAAATTATTTGCGAAGCGGTTCTGAAGCTTCCGCGTGATGAAATTGAGTGGTTTACACTCGATTGGATGAGAGTTTGAGTGGCGGTGGAAATGTGCGGTGCGTTTGTGATAGATGGGTTATCACCGCTTGCTAGGATCTTCGCCGGGAAGATAGTATAATGATTTGAATATTTATTTATTTAAATTACTTTATTTTTGAAGTTCTTAAAATTTATTTTTTTTTTTTCGAGAGTTGTCCTACTGGAGCTGTAGAGCTAGGTTCTCGGAAGGGCTCCCCGTCAGAATCACATACTACAATTTGCAGACGAGACAGGCAATGTCGCCCAATAAAACACTGCAATAGGCCAATTGTAGCGGGCCGTGATTCTGAATGTGATATTCATTGTACGGTTCAGGCATGTGCGGGCGTAGGGAATCGCGTGTATCATCGCGAAGGGCTCGAACATTTGTACGTTAATGT
Source organism: Topomyia yanbarensis (assembly GCF_030247195.1). Taxonomy (NCBI): domain Eukaryota; kingdom Metazoa; phylum Arthropoda; class Insecta; order Diptera; family Culicidae; genus Topomyia; species Topomyia yanbarensis. The sequence continues at coordinate 216,960,949 of NC_080670.1, forward strand.
GCTCGATCGCGTGTGCGTTTGTATGTCGCGTGTGCTAACGTGTAACTTCGCGTGCATAAATTCTATTTCATAACCGTGTGCCTTTCGCATATTCGCGTGTGTTCTAGAATAATCGCGCGCGGACCGTGAATCTGATATTTAATTTTTTGTGTACGGTTCAGATTCCAGAAGGAAGTGGGTTCTTCCATATCATTAGAGTTCCCAATCATGTCGTCGTAGAACGCGTGGTCTAGTGGATATGAGCTTTATTTTTTTTGATTGGTCCAACTGAATCTATGGACCTAAATTGCTAGAATGAAGGTTAAAGATTTCCGGACGTGACCGATTCATGATCGCGCATTTGCGGGTTGGCGTTTGAGATCGCGTTTGTAACTTCGTAAGTACTAAAACGTTCACACAATTGCCGCAGTGTTATCAAGTTTACGCGATCGCGGGCATAGGTGTGCGTAGATGATCGCGAAGGGCTTAAGAGTTCGTATGTTGACGTGTTTGTCGCGTGTGCTCGCGTGTATGTGACTTCGCGTGTATAAATTCGATTTTGAAACCCTGCGGCGATTCATATATTCGCGGACCGTCATTCTGATCTTTAGTTTTCGGTGTACGGATCACATTCTGACAGGGAGAGAGTTACCCCATATCACTAGAGTTTCCGGTCATGTCGCCATGGAACGTTTTGTCTAGTAGATATGGTAGTTATTTTTCAATTTTATTATTTTTTTAATAATTAACAAGGATCTAGATTGTTTGTACCGAGGATAGATATTTCCGGACGATCCCGATTCATGATGGCGCGAGCGCGGGAGTTTGTAGGTTGACACTTGAGATCGTGTTGGTAAGTTTATGAGTGCTGAGATTTTCACCTTATCACCGGGGTGTAATCATGTTTGCGAGTTCGTAGGTTGCTTGGAAAATCGCGAGGGGCTCTAACGTTTGTGCGCTGACGTGATTTTGTAACGTGTGTTCTTGAATGGTTGCGCGAACCGTGAGTCTGATATTAAATTTTCAGTGCGCGGTTTGAATTCTGGCAGAGAGTGGGATCGTTTATATCGATAGGGTTCCCGGTCATGTTGCCATGAGACGTGTTGTCTAATAGGTATGGGCGTATTTTCTTAATTGGTCCAGCTGAAGGCATGGACCTAGGCTTCTAGGATCAAGGATAGACTTTCGGACGTGACCGATTCGTAATCGCGTGCACGATGGCATTTTTGTAGGTTCCCGCTGAGACCGCGTTTGAGAATGTGTGAGTGTTAAGGCGTTCACTATCACCATCGTTGTTGATTCAGCTGAAGGTGGGTGTAGAATGGCAGTATAGGACTCGAAAAGAAGAAATAAAAGACAATATATGAGAGACGTAATAGATTAGATAGGTACAAGATACAGCTGAAATTATGATCATCACATGAGACATACATTAGTACTTCAAACACTACTAATACTTGAATAGCCAATCACCACACATAGCACATCCTTTCTCAATTATCTATTTGTTACTGGTTGATTGTTGGTTATGAGCTGGTGAATAGAGGAAAGGTATAGAATAGACAAAAGGCTCATATCAGCCCTCCCGGCCTCCTCGACACACCACTATCGAGGCGTATTGTAATCAACATCTTGAAGCGGGCTTCTTATATAAATCAAATCCTCAGTAGTCATAATGTTTGGTGGATTATTAACATGAGAACTAATTAACCTCTAGTAGTAGAACTTGGTGCAAATAAAAACTAAAAAGAGCGAAGGTAGATAACTCTATTGAATATATTGTGGCTTGATGATGTTTACAATACCGTCAATCCCATCAACCTGCGAGAGGGATTTTTGAAGTTCTTAAAATTTATTGACCAGAAAATATCAGTTTTGGCGTGATTACTTGCTGAAGTGTCACATCAAATTATTATATAACAATTCCCCGGTGGTAATATTGTAGCTAGTTTATTGATAAAGAGTGTGAATAGGAGTGGGTCCAAATTACTTCCTTGAGGAACTCGTTGTTCGAGAATGGGGCAGAGCATGCACATCCAATTTTTGCTACAAGTGTTCGATCTCACAGATACGATTCGAGCCAACGAGCACCAGCATCCATAATGAAATGAATTGAGCGAGAAACGCGGCGAACATCTTTTTGGGATAAATTCTCGTTGATCAGGGGAAATATAGCTTTAGAAGGATGCAGAGAGCACATCGTTCATTATAATCTCAAAAATTTTGGAGCAGGCACACGACGATGTAATTCCTCTGTAATTTTCAACATTTCGCCGATTTCCTTTATTGAATACAGGAAACATAATAGACCTTTCCCAGCTGAAAGGATGACGACACTGCCTAAAGGAACTGTTGAATAGAGCTGTAAAATGAATGCATTCACGCATTTCTTGAAAACACATGAAGGTATGCCGTCAAGACAAGGAATGAATGAATATTTTAGCTTGCTGATTGCTGCTGTAACACGCCGATCCTTAACAATGAAACTTCTCAAAACGCATATTCAATGGAGTGTCTCTACAAGCGTGCGCAATTTGATCAGCAGGTGAAACAGTTTCATTGAGGTAGTATGTGACACCCTACATCCCACATCTGACGATCCACTACGTGGACCTCATATGAGATGTCGAAGCTCGGGTAAACCCTCATTTTATCTTAAACTGTGATCAAGACAAGATTTAGTTCCTTTATTATGCTCAGGTGACTATTTAAATCTTTAGCACCTTCTCAGACCCAATCTAGCCTCCCTCGTAACATGTTTGAGCAATGAAAATAAAGGAAACATGGCTTTCATAGCTGTAGTGGGTGTTGATTTCATAGCGCCTGCAATGGAGAACTCTGAATATTAGTTAGCAGATATTTTGTTTAATGTTGGGAATCATACAATGGAGGAATAAGTTAATCGTGGTCTAGCGATAGTGGTGTAAGACCAATAAGCTAACCTCGGTTTGAGACCCCGTTTTCCGAAGAGTATGCTGCCCGCGCAAAGCTCTGTAACTGCCTTATTAACATTATTACAGACTTGTCCATCTTCACGGTTGTCACGGTAAATTCGGTCTGTCTATGCCAAGACACATGCTGGTGAACTCGAGTGATTCGTAGTTATGCTGCCTAAGCTCGACCCTCATTAGCAGAAGACAAAAGTTAAGCCCGTAAGATATTAAGCCTGTTCTAATGACCCTGCCACTTCTAGTTTTCCGATCTGTAAGGCACAAATCCCCGACAACATACGGGGAACGTGCCAATATATTCTGATTGCTGAACATAGTCGAAATAAAAAAAGATTATTTGCTGTCTAGGATAACTACGATTCCCTCTTTCATCTTATGAAGCACGTTGTATGTTGAAAAACATTCAAACATTCAGCGATCGTCGGGACTATGGTATGATCTCGTTCCTCAACGATATCGTCATGTAGCGTACTTACTCATGTTACCTATTGTCAAAATTAAATTTGTATGCTCCTACCTGGCAATTACGTAATGAAAATTTGTTCACGATAGGTCATCACCGAACAAATTACGCTGAATTAGGAACACTGAACCAGACTATGGCTGTGTATAACTAGCATTGTGAAAGTATTGATCTTAATATACCCAGAACAAGTTTGAAACAGTATTTTAACTCTGCGAAATCAAAGTATGAAAGCATAAGATACAGTATAGTATATAAGTAATAGATGTTTGTGTGATGTAATCTACGATTGATTGATTAATAAAAAACCTGTTTTAATCCACCTAGCGGTGCAATTGTGCCTTTCTCATTTCTCTAAACTATGGCACGGAGGCTTTTTATGTTCAACATAATTGTGGAAAAGTCCATTACATTCTTAGTACACTTTGCACTTATACACAATGGCATGCCAGCCACGAACTTGATGAGCTACGTGTCGACGGTGAAACACTTGAAACAAAAAAATATCATACTCCATTAGCCTAATCAGCATTAGATCAATGTTATCTGCTTGCTAACTCATTTTGTCATGCGGGGATGGGTATGTGAGGAGGGCGAAAGTCCCATGAATGAACGACTCCCCAGCTTAAATTGGTATGCTTTGTAATATAGTGGTGGTTTAAAGATAATGGGGTTGAAAGGGAGGGGTATGAGGTGGTGGTCTGAGGGGTGATTTAAGGAGATTTTTAAAGGAGGGGAGTGAACAGTAGAGGGGGGTGTAACCCCTCTCCGTAAACCATCAACTACGCCCCTGTTAAAATCCAGAAACCTTATGCGAGTCGAAAAAAAAATTTGGCTCCGAGTCGAAAAAAAAATTTGGCCGGGATTAGGTTGACGTTTTTCAGAGTGATTGCATAACCTTTCTATATGAGAAAGGCAAAAATGTGCAAAATCCAAAAAAGTGAATCTTCGTCAATTTTTTTTCGTGTTTGCATCAAATCTCGACGTTTTATGCACCTTGAATACATTTAGCATCAAAAATAAAAATTCTATTTTTAATTTTTCCTATAGTTTTTATGAGAAATTTCTGTGTGGCCGCACTCTGAAACCCGTAATTCCGGAACCAGAATTCCGATCGATCCAAAATTCAATAGCATCCGATGGGAAGGTTGCACCTTTCATTTGAGACTAAGTTTGGGCAAATCGGTCCAGCCATCTCTGAGAAAAATGAGTGACATTATTTGACACATACGCACATGCATACACACACACACACACATACACACACATACATACACACATACACACACACATACAGACTTTTTCCGATCTCGACGAACTGAGTCGAATGGGATATGACACTCGGCCCTCCGGGCCGGGATTAGGTTGACGTTTTTCAGAGTGATTGCATAACCTTTCTATATGAGAAAGGCAAAAAGTATTATAGGTATAACACTTCTGTTACCAACGAGACCTAATTTAGAACACAATTTGTTACAAAACTTGCATGCTGTTATAATCTTGATGAATCATTCTGATTGGGTTAGAAATCACTTTGATGTCTTTGGTATACAATAAAAAACCAAGTGTCTCAAGAGGTTGCCTTGTGTACCCTTATTTAACCACATTAATTTTCGTATACCGCACCTTGCTGTCGAGTAACTCATACAGTATATCAGGCCAGCAGACCATAAAAAACGTAACACCTAAGTATTTAGCTTCTTCTGCATAGTTAATTGTAATTCCACTGAGAGTTGGAACTAACTTCAGTTTTTCTCTATTGGAACACCGGTTTGTTTTCCTTATTTCTCTGTATTTTTTCACTGAGTTTATTGGCTTCTATGGCGAACATTTTGTGTCCGTGATCCAACTGACTAGGTTATTGAGTGCTGCATAACGTGAGATCCAGTACTTCGCTTCTAACTGCATTCATAAACGTAGGTTCAACTCCCTTGTTACATACATTGACATCATTTGACGAAAGGTTTTCTAGTAGGTACTCACCTCTGGTATTTATATCCGTGCAAACCTATATTGTATTGGCCTCACTTCCTATGATGAAGAGTTTGTTTATGCTTCTGCAGTACTTTATGAAAACATCGATTTCAGAAGGTGGTGCTGTTTCCGTATTGCCAGGGAAGTAGACAGATGCGATCACAATCTCCTGCCTACCTCTAGCCGTCGATGCTTCCACTGTTATTGCAACGAAGCCCCGTTGAATGAATCCTGTAACTGGAGAAATTTTTATTGCTCCGTTTATTAAAACCGCAGCCCTTGGAATTAGCTGGCCTTTGCAATATACTAACTTGTGAACTGAGGAATTTAAACCACAGATTTTGTGTTTATTTGCCCATTGATCCTGTATAAGAGCAATGTCTAGAGGCTCTTTGGTGGACCTTCGGTTGTGGCACCTATTGCATGATCAAAGTTCACTTAGATGCATCAAATGCTGCTCATTGTTTTGATGTTTTCGGCCGTCGATTCTTGGAGCTAATACTTCAACACCTTCATTTTGTCGACGGCTAGTCGCAAGCTGTGTGTTGCTCGACCTTCCAGTGACCTTCTACGGAGAATAGGTATATATAAAATTTAGATGGATTTGAGACTGCAGAGTATAGGGTGAGATACAATTGAAGCGCACTTGTTTCCATACAATTATCACCCAATAATAATATCCGCTAGTTCAAGTGTGAACTCTAATTGAAATATTTTAAGAAAATTTCTCTTAAAACTTCGTTTAAAATAATTCAATCAATGAAAAAATAAAGTATTTGACAGACAGACTTGTGGCCAAGATATTTTGTAATGGTCTTTTCAAGCACTCTATTCTCACAGTCATCGCACTTAAATCATCCTTACATCATAAGCCAGAAACGTCACTCACGGAGAGGTAAACTGAGAGTCACTTTAGGTGAAGTGAGTTTTATTGCGGTTTGTTTATTCAACAATTTAACCATAAGGTCATGCGCCTGTGACTCGTAAGTGACCCTAAGAATCTAAATTTTGGGTGGTACTTCAAATCGAAAAGCTTTATTAGGTACGGCTGGTTATTGAAAGAGGGTGGTAAGTAGGTGAAGGGGGAATCAATGATTGTAGCCGATTTGAAATCTAAGATCGCGGATGTGGGTAAGCAGAAAACACTACTAACCTTCAACAATGTCGGTATTATTTGAAAGAGTGTGTAGTAGATGATGGTTAATAATAATTGACGCCATTCGAAAATAAAATCACAATTGCCACAAACAAGCGGAAATTATCATCAACATGGAAGAGGGGGTGGTCAGATGACGGAAATTAATGATTAGAGCTGCCGGTTACTACAAAACAGTGAAAATCGTAACAAATGTGGGTGTCATTTGAAAGGAGAGGGGGAAGATCAGTAGATGACAAAAATTGTGTTCAAATGACACCCTTATTGTTTAGCGTTTTCTAGTATTTTGTGGTCTCCGAAAGACGGCATTTTAGAGATCTAATTAATTCCAATAATCAATTTACGTCATCTACAACCTGTTCAATCTGCAATTTTACCAAATTTCTGAAATATCTAAAATATCAATAAAAATAAAACACGATTTTTTGTTCTAGCCACATGGCACCTACTAGTTATTATGACTCGAATAAAATATGACAAATGAGTGTCATATTTTATTCGAGTCACAATGACTAGTGTCACCAAAAACGACTTTTTTCGCAAGGTGACGCAGAAACCACAACTACCTTTGCTAGTTGTCGTAGCGAGCATAATTTAGCAAGAACTTTATCAATATCATAAATATAAATTGTGATAAAAGCCCTCTAACATAATGTGTAAGAGTATGAAATCTTATCACGCCCGAATAAACCGCAGATCTCCTGAAACGGCCAACTTCAGCAAGTCATCCTTGGTTAGATTTGATTCGTTGACCACACCGTCAATCTCTACGTCGCGTGAAGAGACACAGGCGCGGTGCTTGAGCGAATTTGCTTGCTTCGGGTTAGATAAATCGCCACAAACAATATTTTCTCACTTTCGGTATTTTAGATGCGGTAAAAATAACTGTTTTGTGTCTAGCTATTTGAATAATTTCTAATGGTTTCCATGGGTTGTCTTGAGATGAGGTCCATTGTATAATTAATTTTTAAACTTAACCGGGTTGGCAGATTCGGTGCAAATGACTGAAATCAAGCAGACACAAACGGCCATGCCAGTCACGAGCCTGTATGGGACTACCATGTGGGGAAAAGCAGTATGCGTTATCCACGGGATGATCTCAATCGGTATTACTCTAGCCGAGGATATCTAGTTTTACCAACGGATTGAGGTAACGCGGGGAACGAAAGACCCATCGACTTTGTTTTGAATCTGTGGACAATTGAAAGCACGGAGAGATAGCATTTTGTCTAACGAGGTTCCTATCAGGGCTCGGGAATACCGAAGTAGGCGGTCATACATTTTAGGAAGTCCAAGGCGAGGTACAGGTTCTAAGCCTAGAGAATGGCATATAAATTATGTGTAAAGAAGAAAAGACGTTGAATAACCTCAGTGTAGTATAGTAATAGATCAACGACCTAATGACCAGAGTTGACAGTTCGAATAAGTGCATCTTATCAGTCGCTGTGGATCGACCGCCTGGGACAAACTCGAGTTGTTCGTGTTAATACACCGGTTTTGGGTAGTCGAGGCGCTGGGTACCGGAAGCCACTCTCTACCCAGAATCGTCGGACCGACCTTGACCCCCTGGCGGGTAATTCATGGCTAGGCTAGGTCCACTGTTGGGGACTAGACTGAGTATGGTAGCTAATTGGCTCACAAAATGGACATCGGTACCGAGAGAAACTTCGCCACCGGGAACTTTCAGTCGGAGTAGGACAGTTGCATCGCCGGAAATATGCGAGAAGATCTCAATGTAGAAGATTTCAATGTAGCTGATAGTTAAATTCCTCGAGGAAACGAGTATCGGTATCGGGAGAAATTCCGCCGTCAGGGAAGTCTCAGTCGGGTAGAATTCACTGAGGACTATCCGAATAGAGATGAAAGTTAAATGGTTTCCGGAAACCGAGTTGAGGTCGGGGCTAAATGATTGAAGTACGCGGAGGTTCGAAAAAGTTTAAAGAATGGGGTTTCATGGTTCAAGCGAGGCTCCAGGTTAACTGCAGAAAATTCGTGAGCAAAAATTCGAGGTACAATGAAAGGACAATTTAGTCGCCAACACACTACAGGACAGGCTTTAGATGCCTTTTAAGACCTTACCCAGATACAAACAACAAACTGGGATATTTAACGCACAAAGTTGAAAATTGAAGATCATCGAACTAGAATGAAAACGGTACTAGTTCTCCGATTGACTGGGTTGTCCGTAGAATGCGCAGCCACAACTGCAACAGACAACCGACAGTTATCACAGCAACCTGTGCTTTTACAGTTCAAACTGGTAAAGTTGAATAACAGATTCAGAAAAGATCATTTCCACTGCCAACTAGATTAGACTGGTGTGTATTCCAACGCCAGAAAACGAATTAACTAATATTTCCAACCACACACCGTCGCGATACCTTCCTCTTTGCCTTAAACTTTATATTTTCAACCACATTTCAACGGATATTGCAATGCACAATATAACCCCAACCGGTACCGGATTCCACAATCCTAGATGCATCCAGGTGCGAAGCAATTTAAAACTCAATCATAAGTTGTTCAACCAGAACGCATCGCCCGGAATGGCTTCCGAGCTCCCACCGGCCAGGAAACTAACCGTACCTTCAACGTTAACCCCTTTCATAACGACGTCATTCCGGTGGTGTACTGGCATTTGAATCCTTACCCCCCTATCCTTTTCTGTATTGAAGTTTATGACCACCGACTGGAGTTTGCCCACCCTTCGTGTCGAAGTACGGTCACTTTTCGCAGCATGGAAAAGCTCATTTTCGTATGATGATGATGATGATACTGATGATGATGACGATATCGGTAGTGTGAAAAAGCCTCAGCAGCAGTGATAAATTATGCCCCGATTGCATCCGCACCGAAAACTAGTTTGCCCGCATTGGATGACCCACTTTAAAAAGCATGCGCCAGATAAAACTGAAAAGCAACAGTTTTCAACCGTCACCATCATCCTCATCATCATCATCATCAGGCAGCAGTGAGTGGTGAGATTTTCGTGTGAACGAGACGGGACTAGTGAAGAACCCTCCCTTCCCCAACGACGTGAGTCGTGAGTGGTGAGAATTTTCCGGGAGAAAGAGAGCGAGAGAATATTTTCAAACATCAATATGGTCGGTGATTGAATTCAAATTGCCTGTGGCAGAAATAGTCGCATCATCACCACCTGCACGAGACGACGCCTACTACGAGCACGACGACGACGACAACGAGGACGACGAAGCGAACGTGACGGTCGATAGAGGATGAAATTGCCGCAAATGCCGGTTCCGAGTGATTGATGACATTCCCCGTCCCTCTTGCCACTGTTGAGTCTTGAGTGAAAGAAACGGTTCGATGGAGGCCGGACGCGAAACTTATCAAATTGATGATTTCCGAATGGAATGGGTTGTTGTTGGTTTTTGTTGTTGTTGTTGTTGTTGAAAGAGGTCAAATATATGGGTAAAGTTTGTGGAAACGGTCCATCCATCATTCGGGCAAGTGCCCCCGATCGCTTCGGCATTCGAGGCAACATTGAGGCAGGCCGCAGACATTGGAGCACTGTAGTTGCTTCCGCAGAGAAGTAGAAGAAGGATTTGAATGGAAGGCCTTCATAGAAAAAAGAGTTTCTTTTTCAAGGGAGAACTGATAAGATTAGTTACATTTTTCGGTTCGTAGTCGTTGGTTGAATGCCACTCGTAAGTGAGCTCTTGAGAAAAGTGGTTTCGGACACTAATCGATTGGCAGTGATGTGTGAGAATGGAAAGAGAGTTTTAAAAATTCGGTTTGGTGCTGGTGCTGTAGTATAATCATTCGCTCTTTCCTGTAGAGGGGGAACGCTTTTTTTTCGCTGTGAGGAGTTTTGCTTTCAGCGGGCATTAGCGGTAAAATAGCGTGCATACCGAAGAGTCGATAATTATATTTTTTTAAAGCGTGTTTGAATCCTTCCACTAGCATTCAATCGATTTAGTGCTGTCGGAGAGGACATAGTTTCACTTACCATCGGTAATCTATGCTCAATTGTGTTTATCGATTGAAATGAAGTCAGGCTCTCTTCTCTCAAACGTTTTAATCAATTTATGCTTTCCCAATGTTTTTCTTCTGAATGTGTTTTCGTTGAAAATTTATTGGTGTGGAACGATGGCAAGCTACGTTTTGTTTTCATTTAGTTTCAATATTGATCATATGTTAGTTACTGTTTCAAAACACGTGTGTCCATAGAAACAATTTCGAACCATTTATTTTATCTGCATTAAACACTCTAAATTACCCTTATGCTCATAAAAAAACTGACTGAGAATAATATTTCAAAAATGGTAACAGTATTGAGCAAAACAATAGACATTTCATATTTTTTACAAATCAATTCATTCGTCACTTTTTTATGAATAACACGAACATATCCATCGCATTTACAATAAAATTCTAAGAAATTATATTTGAGCTTTTTCGACAACACACTAAGAATAGTGCAGTACAGTACTTGAGTTCTTTTTTATGGTCAATTGTTTTAACGGTCTCTCACAAGTTTTGAGTTGGTTTAAGATCCAAAAATTGAGCTGCTACTTCAAAGATATGTATCACTCAGCATATGGAAGTATACAATCTCCAAATATCTTAGCATCAAAATTTGGTCCGTAATACTTTTGATCCGATGAATTGGACCAACTCCGTACCAAGAGAAACGAGCCGCAACCAAAACAATTCTCTCTTTTATGTTTGAATCTATTGTGACTAATATTTACAATTTTTCAAATTTCGAACTAATCGTGATCCAAAAAAGCTCGAAAAACCAAGAAAAGCGCAGAGAAAAATTAAAAGAGTCGATGAGAAAAATGAGTGCGGAGAAGAGACTCGGCAGAAGGGAACAAATAATCAGCGAAATAAAATAAATAATTTGAAAAGGATAGCAATATCTACACAACAAAGGTTATAGGGGTGAAAAAATCGAAATAAAAAAAATAAAGAAAACAAAAATTTAGAAAGCAAAAAGTAGAAATGTGAAAAGAATATGAAGGAGAATAGACAAAAAAGGAATTGGATAAAAGAAAATAAAAAATGCAAAATCAGTGCAAGGAGGGTAAGACTTGTATAATAGAAATTGAAAAAAAACAGTGCAAAAGCGGCAAAAAATAAAAAAACGATCATAAGTAAAAGGTGGTAAAGAAAAACGAAAAACTGGTGCAGAAAATAAAAAAAGGTAAAGAAAAGAAAAAAAAATAAAAAATTGGAAAAAGATAACTAAGAGGACGAAGAAAAAAAAGAACAAAAAAGTAACGAAAAAAGAGTAGATGGCTCGAAGAAGACAGAGGAAAGAAGAAAAGTAATAAGAATACTGGAATATATAAGGAAAAGGTATAATTTAAAAACTAAGAAGAAACAAAAAATAAAAAGGTAAGAATTTGAAAAGTTTACAAAAAAAATGTAAAATCAAACACGCGAAGAAAAATAGAAAGACAAAAAAGAACAAAGAAAGAAAGACAAAAGTACTAATAAGAAAAAACTGAAACAAGAGGAATAAGTTAAGAAAAATCAAAAGACAGAACTAAGAAGAAACATACGCCGATGTCGAACAATGGGTCCAGTTTTGTCCCACTCAACGAATTCGCGAACTCTCAATTTCCAATATGCTTGCTTTTATCTGAACAAGACAAAATTTCATGCCAGTTCACTCAGCTTCCGATTACTCGCTTTGTTTCTGTTGTATTTATATTTTTGACAACTCACGGACGAGAGCTGTTCCCAAATCTGTGAATAATGTGTCGTGAATTCTGCTGCAGTCACAGGAGCGTGAACAAAAATCATGTATTTTATAATAGTGTTCAATTTTTCTTCCGTAGCGCCTGCGTTACGCATTTATTTGCAAAGATCTATTTTTTATGAATTTCAGTCGCGGTTTCCGCTGTCATCACTGAATTGCTTTTCTGTCCGTAAGATTTCGTGGTCGTGAATAAGAGCACAAAATTATAACAGTCTTGATGTTTTCTTGTAAACTAATTCACGAAACTTGGAATCTTATGCATGGGCCCGTTCACACCTCGTAGACTGGATAATCATTTCACGATCACGAATGGCACGACGCACCATTCGTGATCGTGGAATATTGTTAATAATAAATAAATGAATAATAGCTCTACACATGGTCTCAAAAAAAAATCTATTTTGAAATTCATTCTCTTTTGTTCCGTGAGCTGTTTCATGAAATATAACATAGTTGCGTTCAGCTACTAGCGACTAATCGTAAGTAGGATCAGCAGATATAAGAAAACTAATAGAACATCGTTATTTATTTCAACAGAATCAGTGTAATGTCCGGAGAAAACAAAAACAACGCTGAGCACAAAAAATACACTACAGAACCACACACAATTCATGTTTTTATGATTCAGTTTGTATTGTCATGTTATTCTGTGTAAAAAAGTCATAGTACGCTCTAGATTAAAATTTCACGACGTTAAACATAAAAATTACGAACGTCGTAACTAAGCTTCTGAAATCATGAATCCAAGAGAGAGCTCAAAAGTAAAGTATTACGATAGCACGAAGACAAATTATAAAAAACGTGACTATTCTCCTGAAATCATGAACCTCGGACAATTCTCTTTTAATCGATGAGCGATCGAAAACCCATAAAAATTTAAACAGAAAAAGTAACATGAAAAATTATAAAGTCAACAAAAATAGGAAAAGAATAAACTTAAAACTTGAAAAGCGTTGGAAAAATACCTAATAAAAATATGAAAAAAAAAACAACTCAAGTAAAAAGTAGTCAAGAAATAAAAAAAAACTTGAAGATGAAGATAAAATGAAATGGAAAGATATAATAAAAAATAGAATGTGACAAAAGGAAGTAGTTAAGGAAAAATTGCAACCAAATTAGTAGAAGAAAGTAAAAAGAAGCAAAATAATAAATAGACTGGAAAAGAGAAAGAATAATAAACATTTAAAGCAAGAACAAATATGAAATGATCAGGAAAGAAAAATGAACCAAAAAAAAAAGTAAAAAGGCAACTAAGAAAAGAAAAAAATAAAGAAGTTTATAAATAAAGATAACAAGCAAATTAAAAAAAAAACAAAAAGAAGTAATAATGAGACTGGGAAAACGAGAGAAAAGGGAATTTTTTAAAGAAGGAAGAGATAAAACGTAACAAAAGGAAAAGGAACCACTATTTAATCCACTTAGCGGTGAGATGAGATACTACTTATAGCACTTTTCTTATTTTCTTATGTAATTTCTACGCGCCGTGCTAAAACCGAAAGTACACAATAAAACGGAAAAAAATGAATAAACGTTAAATGAAATGAATGCAAACTTTCTAGTTTGGAATAGTTGTAAAACGCAAAACAAACAATTTATCATCGTCAGAATAATCCATACGTATCTAAATAGAATAAAACAAAATGAATAGTGAATAAAGCAATAAAACAAATAAAACGTGTAGGATGAATGAAATGATTAAATTAAGAAAATAAATAAAATTCATAAAGCAAACAAAATGATTTATGTAAACTAAGTGAAAATAATGAATAAATTTAAGCGATTCTCAAAAGGAATAAAACAAATATAATGAAAATAAACCGAATTAATGAAATTTATTTATGAATGAAACGGATTTTTAAGGCATTAAATGAATAAAATATAGAAAGTGAAGTAATAAAATAAAGTAAAAATAGATAGATGAATAAAATAAGATAAAAAAATAAAATAAATAAAGAAATAACATAAATAAATCGAACGAAATGAAGTTGATTGTCATCATTTCTTAAATGCTCAAAATGTAAATAATAAAGCTATTTTGTGAAAGCTGATTTAAAAGCAGCTGAGAAAGTGGCTACATAAAGCATCAATAAACCTTTCAGTGCTTCAATTCCATTCTTTTCTACCTCCTCATATTCATTTTATTTCCTTCGGCGTTGATAAAGTTCACTTGATGTTTCAACATAATTATAGGATAGTATTATTTATTATTTATTATTTATTATTTATTATTTATTATTTATTATTTATTATTTATTATTTATTATTTATTATTTATTATTTATTATTTATTATTTATTATTTATTATTTATTATTTATTATTTATTATTTATTATTTATCATTTATTATTTATTATTTATTATTTATTATTTATTATTTATTATTTATTATTAAACTGGAGCGACCACCTTGTTTTCGAATTCATTTAGTCACAGACGTCTGCCAAAAATATTTATGCAAAATATTTCAGATCGGGAACAGATTGTGTGACACAAATTAAAAACAGTAAAAACTAGATACGAACCGAGGAAGACAAATTTTATCAAATGTTAATTACAGGTTTTGGGTACATAGATACTATTGCTCTCGGCACAAAAAGATGCCATCAGTATAAGTATCAGTATGAATATGAATTACAGGGGAAAGCTATTCCCTTACTGAAACTTTAAAAACAAGGGATAAATGCCTCATCGGAAAAACATTCATTATCTTTGAAGTTAATTTACGCATTACTTTATGAAAAATGATAAATAAATACGTAAATGAGGTTTAAAAAACGCAAAAGGAAATATATTAGTATAAAAAAGAAGAAAATAATGTTAAAATACGAAGAAAACAAGAAAAAAAAGAATAAAAAATATTTACGTAGACTTAGGAAACTGCGAAAGCTATATCAGTTCTTCCAGAAAGAATAAGATAATAGAAAAAGTGGAGAAGCGAAATAGAATAAAAAAGGGGAAAACATGTGGAAAAAAACAAAAAAAAAATACATTAAAAAGGTGTTAGAGGATAAAGGAAAAAAGAATGAGAAAAAATGAAAAAATAAGCATGAAAAAGTAAAAAAAAATCGAAAGTAAATTAATAACACAATAAATAGGAAAAATGAAATGAAAATAAATTAAAAACGTACAAAAGACATAAAAAGGATGCGCCATAGAACCGGAGTAAAAGAAACCAGCAAAATGCAATTGAACAAACAAAAACAAAGTTAAAGGTATAAACAGCAAGAAAAATTAATAAAAGTGAAGAAAACTATGAAAAGGGCAGAATTATATAAGAAAAAGTAAAAAGGTAATATAAACAGAAAATATTGAAGGATCTATAAAAAACGAGAAAATTGAAGTGGCAATAGCAACAAAAAAACATTCTATTGATGCTCTGATAGTCATCATCTACATCTAGGCGATCTCACGGAGATCCAATACAATTTCGCCTGAATTTAGTTAATTAGTGAACTCAGTGCACTACGCGACTTCTAAAGGGCCAACAATCGACTTGCACTAGCCCGCGGGAATCCATTGTTTTCAGAAAATTCGGTAAATTGATGAAAATTTGACAAGCTACCACCCGCCTCCACCGTTCAACAAATTGAAGGGCAAACACTGGGCCTCATGCGACGAAATCCGACATCGCAACTAGCTAAACGAAACGTTTTGATAGTTTAACTCTATTCAAACATCCGTCCGCTAACAGTTTTGATTGCAGGATGATGTGTGGTATTTTCCCAGTCATGCAAATTATTAGCTATCTTTTTCCCCCTAACAATTTCGTTATGAAGGACCTGGAAATCATACAGTAGACAAGCTGAAACGTGCCCGAACAGAACACAAATTCCATCCTACCCCGCATATGTACGGACGGCGGTGCACACGGACACAGGCACACATACAGACGGACAAACAAACCTGTGGAATGCTAATTGCTGACGTTTCTCGCTGGACCGTCCTTCATATTCCGAAGACCCTCCTCCATAATTCGATTTCGAATCCAGCTATCTACTAGTAGATGGGGCTGCCGACCCGGCCATGAGTGCAGCAGCACTGATTATGGACCCTGATTCTGACTGACATCGATAGCCACCAGGGTGGAAACGAGATTGGAATAAAAATAAATTGATCTGACTCGGTGCTGCTGGCTTCGGCGGACCAGCCAGAGCGGCATGGCGGTGTTACGCTGCAGGAAGATCAGGAATTTTTCCCGTCCATCGGGTTGGAAATTGTGTTGAAAAGCCCCCTTGAGCCTCGGACGCTCTTCTTCCAACAATGTGCCAAATGGTGGGTGCGGCGGCATGGGATGGACTGGAACACAACAATTTATTATTGGCCACCGCCCTGCGTTACACTCGAGTGGGAAGTCAGTCGGTATGCCTTGTCGGGTTGGGAGTTTATTATCCTTTTTGCTTCTCACTGGCAACGATTCAAGTTCCCTTTTTATGCATTCATTATTCCATTATTTTTCTTCTGGTGGTACTCAATGATGGTTGTGCGGAGGCCGGCTTCATTTCAGCTCCGATGGAAGAAAGAATTTCGTTTGCTGAAAAGAATATTTAATGTGGTTGCGAAAAATTCATTTCTACTCAATGAATTATGACACAGAATGGGAAAACTTGGTTAATGAGATGTTTTGAAGCAGAAGCTGTTGGCTGTTGTTTTTCAAGTATGCTTGCGACAGGGAGTCTTGCCTCGAAACATTACGTTTGATTTTTCGGAACACAAAAATCGATTTATTTCTACTGAATTAGCTTTTAATTGCTTCCAATGAGAGAAGAAATTCTCCAAATGAATTCTCGAGGACATGCCAGAAACATTCCATTATAACGTGTCTTAAAATGAAGTTCGCGTAATCAATTAATTTCGAGAGGTTGATGAAGCTGGCAACGCAAGCGCCCAGTAGAAAATTACAGTTTTTATGAGTTAAGCTAATGGGAAATGTTAGATATTTGTCCTCACATTTACAGCAGCAGTTCTGGGTAAGTCATGGACATCACTCGACGGTGAGCGGAAAGAAACAAGCAAACTCAACGGTGGGTTGATGTTGAACCTGACCTGGTAGCAGCGTCAGCCGGCCGGCTCAACTTAACAGGCTATTAATCATCGAGTCATGAAACAGCTCGCGTCGTTTAATGAGCTCATATCGGTAGTAAAACACACATTCTGTGACGGTGGCAAATTAGCCTCGTGCGACGGTGGCAGGCGCGGTGATACACGCACGCGACTCTTAGGACATGTGTGTGTGTGTTTCGGCCGTCCACTCCACGTGCGATTTTGTGATTTGTTGAGCGAGCGTAGCAGGCCTTCAAGTTTTCGGAAAACTGTTGTTTTTGACAAGTGGCACAAACGTTATTCCAGTGAAATACGACGCACGTCGTGATGAGTGTGTTTTACAGCTAAAATTTTTATGCGGGAATATGTAAAAGTGACTGAAATTGTAACCTTGAATCGAAGATCCGAGAAAAAATCGTTGGCTTGTGCTGCTTATGCCGAGTGCCATTGTAGTTTAGATCCAAGGGTAACAATATTTGCTTATTCTAGATTGGAGTCAGTGATGATCGGTTACGATTCATATCCAGTTGGCAAAACACTTTAATACGAACTATGCCATTAGACTGCCCAGAAAAATTATGAATTTTTGAAAACTCAATCGACCCACCCCTGATTCGATTACTAGTCCCACCAGGAGTACTTGCACCAAATTCGAAGCAAATCGGACAAGTCTAGCTACCGGACCAACGTGCCTGAAGTTTGTATGGGATTTTTCCACAATTTACATGGAGAAAACCCACTAACTCACCTTTTTGCCGCTAGGTGGCACTGTATGCATCGTATTATCACTGTAAGTGAATATAAGAAAGATAATTTAATTGTCTACAACTTTGTCGAAGACTGATAGTCAATCCGGCTTTGCTAAAAGAAGTTATTAAACTTTTAACGAAGTGATGTCTGAGTCAGTTTTCCATGCGGCCTAGCAGTGCATGGTTGTGTATCAGTAGTCGATTCCCACGAACTGAACATTTTTGTGAAATAACCGTTAGATTTAGCTCAATAGTATGTCCAGAAGAGTTGTAATAAATAACACGAGCCATGTTTTGGTTAGAAAATTTTAGTTCCAATTGTGACCGAATAGAGGGCGCCAGCACTAACTTTTCATAGAAGAGAGATAGAGTGTCGAAATGTTCGGAAGAATTATTGAAAAATACCTGCTCTACAGCTTTGTAGAAGACACTTAATATCTATCTCTTTCCGTTGACAAGTTAGTGTTGGCGCCCTCTAGGCAGTACAATGTGGAACTAAAATTTTGTAACCAAAACATGGCTCGTATTATTTACTACAACTCTTCTGAACATACTATTGAGCTAAATTGACTAGTAGTCTTCGACAAAGTTGTAGACAATTAAATTATCTTTCTTATTTTCACTTACAGTGATAATACGATGCATACAGTGCCACCTAGCGGCAAAAAGGCGAGTAAGTGGGTTTTCTCCATGTAAATTGTGGAAAAATCCCATACAAACTTCAGGCACGTTGGTCCGGTAGCTAGACTTGTCCGATTCGCTTCAAATTTGGAACAAGTACTCCTGGTGGGACTAGAAATCGACTCAGGGGTGGGCCGATAGGGGTCATTTTTTTCCTGTCACTCCAATGTCCATGGTGAAAAAACTACAACGTTTGATATTGGAACTAGTTAAAAGCCATCACTTTGTAATTTCCTTCTGCGGTATTACGAAACTACGTTGGGAATGGAAACAGATCAGCTCAAAAGTTGCTTTGCAAACCGTGTTTAGTGTTAAGAGTTTTCTCAGACGTTATTTGATCGAAGTTTATGTTTATTGTTTTTTTTCGAGAGTTGTCCTACTGGAGCTGTAGAGCTAGGTTCTCGGAAGGGCTCCCCGTCAGAATCACATACTAAAAAAACTTTAGGCCATACATACTAAAAAAAACACTGCTTTAGGCCAATTATAGCTGGTCGTGATTCTACATATGATATTCATTGTACGGTTCAGCTAAGTGCGGGCGTAGGGACTTCACGATCGCGTGTATCATCGCGAAGCACTCGAGCATTTGTGTGTTAACGTGTTTGATCGCGTGTGCGTTTGTATGTCGCGTGTGCTAACGTGTATGTAACTCGCGTGTATAAGTTCTATTTTAAAACCGTGTGCCTTTCGCGTATTCTCCTGTGTTCTTGGATGATCGCGCGCGGACCGTGAATCTGATACTTAATTTTTGATGTGCGGCTCAGCTGTTAAAAGAAAGTGAGATCTATCATATCATTGGAGTTCCCGGTCATATCGATATTTTTTGATTGTTCCTACTGAATGTATGGACCTTAGTTGCTAGGATAGAGGGTAGTGGTTTCCGGACGTGACCGATTCATGATCGCGCGAACACGGACGTTTGTAGGATCGCGTTTGAAACTTCGTAAGTGCTAAACGTTTACCATGTTAACGTGTTTGTCACGTGTGCTCGCGTGCAAGTGACTTCGCGTGTACAAAACTGGATTTTGTAACCATGTGGTATTTCCTATATACGCGTGCGTTCTTTGATGGTCACGCGGGCCTTCATTCTGATAGTTTCGGTGTACAGTTCACATTCTGACAGGGAGTAAGTTACCCCATATCTAGAATCCCCGGTCATGTCTCCATGTAACGTGGTGTCTAGTGGATATGAGAGCTTTCTTTTTTAACTGGATCAATTGAAGGCATGGACATAGTTTGCTGATATCAAGGATAGAAACATCCGGAAGTGACCGATTCATGCTCGAGTGCGGGAGTTTTTAGGTTCACGCTTGAGACCGCGTTTGAAAATTTATAGGAGCTGAGACATTCAATTTATCACCGGGATGTTATCACGTTTACGAGATCGCGGGTGTAGGTCCCGTGGATGGTCGCGAAAGGCTCAAGCATTTGTATATTAACGTGTTTGTCATGTGTATGTGACTTCGCGTGTATAATTTCGATGATGTAGCGTGTATTCTTGAATGATCGCGCGCAGACCGTGAATCTGATGCTTAATTTTTAGTGTATGGTACAGATGGTAGAATAGAGTCCGTTTCCCCATATCACTAGAGTTCCAGGTCACGTCACCATTGAACGGGTTGTTTAGTGAATATGAGCATCACTTTTTTAATTGGTTCAACTGAAGGCATTATTCCAGACTGCTAGGACCGAGGAAAGGTTTCCGGACGTAACCGTTTCATGATCGCGCGAGTGGTGGGTTAACCGCATTTGAAAGATTAAATGTGCTACGTTTACTTAACTACCGGTGTGTTTTCATGTTGGCGAAATCGCGGGCGTAAGTATGAGTGGATTATTGCAATTGCATGGTCGCATTTGCGACCAGTTTGTGTTATCGCGAAGGCCACGAGCGTTTGTATCTATATGAGTATAGATAGCGTATAGTAGGTATATACTAATAAAAGGAATCATAACATGCCAAATAAAGAAAAAAAGATACAACGAGCTTGATTAGAAGTGAATAGAAAAGCAAACTAATAGATGTACAAAAGAAACAGACTAATGAAGTAGAATAGAAAAATATATGTAACATGCAATCAAACTCGTCAAACTCAAACAGCAAATGTTGTATATTTACCATTAACGACAATTGCATTGTGTTAGACTTTCATCATGCTGTGCTGGCCCGGAATGGATGATTCACGTGCGTCAGTAAATTGGTCGGTGTAAGTCATACCGGACTAAGTCGCAAAACATAAAAAATTACAACACTGGATAAACAATTTCTTCAGCTACATTCAACTTTTTCCAGATTTGAAATATGTAACCGTAAACAAGAATTATGACAAAAAAATTTCCAGGTATAGCGTAGAGGATGCTACAATTCAAACTTTAAACCCGTTTTTCTAGAAATCAATGTTTTTGTCACTTAGTCCGGTCTGACTTAACACCGACCAATTCATTATACCCTAATTTATTCAATCCCACCTTCCCGAATGAGTAGAACCAAATCTGCAAATTGAACCGGAAGTATTATACGCCAGCTCCGCATCCATTCCCTGACCCAAATGTCACAAATACTCAGACAAACACATACACAGATAGACATACGACTAGTACAGAACAATTGTATACTAGTACGAAAAACTACGATTATTACAAAACAGCAACTAATAGGTTTCTAATAATGCATTTATTAAATTAATTATCAGATTAATTTAATTAGTCTACGCACGATGACGAAGTCGACCGATAAATGGACACACAATGACTCCCACTGTGAGCCCCGTCCACGAATAACGCCATCAAACTGTGGAACAATGTTTGCAAACATGGCACACAGCTGAAGTCAATCCACGTCGACGCAGGTGCAGAGTATGAAAGAACATAGAACATAAAAGGCGCATAAACGCTCTCTGTCTCCTCGATGCACCACTATCGAGGCGCAATCCAATAACCATCTTAAAGCAATTCTCTGTCAGAAATTCTGTAGCACTGATGCACACAATATACTTGATGATGTTGGCGATACCGCCAAACCCCACAACATTGGGGAGGTGTTTGATGCCAGGACAAAAGTCACACCTTTATGATCCAGTTCATAGAGTCATCTTGCTCCTAGTAAAAAAAACCTATAGTAATTGAAGAATAGCATATCACGACAAGACGAAGAGTATCATGATAAAACTGCTAATATCATGAACATTAGCCACATTACTCCACGTGTCAAATTCCAAAGTGAGCTCAAGAATAAAATATTGAAAAATCGTAACTAAGATATTGAAATCATGAAAGTAAATCACACTATTCTGCCAGAAAAATCCGATAGTAAACTCGTTAATAAAACATCCCTGCAATGAGATGATAAATTACGCAAATTGCGACAAAGCTCCTGAAATCATGAATATCGTTTTTTTTAGATGATATCCATATTAAATTTGCAAAAGGGCGAATAAGATTTGTAAACAAACTTTTATTTTGATGGTTTCTCTTAATTTACTGTAATTTTAAAAGCAGAAAACAATTGAAATTACTTCTACGAAGGGTAAAAATTTACATTACCACATATTTTTCATGAAATTCCACTCTGCAGCAGACTAATGAGCGAAACAAGTTTGTTTACAAAAAACACTTTCGCCCTTTTGACGAATTAATATTGATATACTTTATACAAACCAGTGTCCTCCGAATGATGAACGAGAATCAACAAAAACTAAACCTGTCCGGGGAACAACCACACATGTATATTGTTGGCGTAAAGTAGTTTTTGAATAGTTTGAAAACACAAATGGTTGCATGAATACGAGGATTATTATTCATAATTTCAGGAACTTGGACAAGATTTCGTAAATTCGTTCAGTTAACGAAATCGTGATGTTTACATGAATTTATGAACGATTTTTTCTGTGCAGGGAATAAATTCAATTTGAAACTGAAGGGAAAAAGATTCAACACTCCATAATTAAAGTCACAATAGTAAGCTCACAAGGTAGGTTAATTCACAATATCAATTTTCCTAACCGCAAATCTGCGGATTAAGTAAAACTCCCTCAAAAACATCGCATGTGTGTATATTTTTTGCTATGCTTTACCACTTCCAACAAGACGCGCAACCCGAAATTTACGTATTCATCCTGTATGGTAAATACGTTGTCATTCCGCACTGAAATGGGTTCTCGAGAAAAATAGTGAGAAACACCGCCAAATGACATTTCTAGCCGAAACTGACCTTCCGTCCGAAACCGCTTCCGTCATGCATGGTTTAAAGAGGAGAATGACTGCTTGTGCGCTCCTCCTCTATGCTAGCTAGTGGTTGACCTAATCCCTTAAGCCGCCTTCTATTCCGTTCAGCGGCTCTTTGCAATGTACGGCGTAATATGGCAATGCATCGCTGCTGCTGCTGGTGCCTGGGTGACATATGTGTACAAGCACCGAACACCGAACCGAACCGGAGGTAGCGAACCGAAGCGGTCAAACCTGGAGGCTATATTTATCGCGAGACCGTCCGACTGACACCTGGTGCCATTTATTTATTACCGCATACCGCGTGTGTCAACTTATTTCGGTTCGTCGTTCCGCCTGCACATGAATTCATTTATGCATGTCCGTTCGTCTAGCTCCCTGGTTCGATCCGCTTCTCGAGCCTCGCGAGCGCATGTAAGCACGAGATAGTAATTTATTAAATAATTAAATATTCCTTCTCTGTCACACTCGGAACATATTTATGTTGTCATATCCAGCACGCTCCGGTTGTAATTGGAGTGGTGGGGAACAGTGTCGCGTTCGGAAATGGGGATCCGGTAGCATTTTGCGGAGCTTATCAAACGAGTTTTTTTTTCTTCCCCCCTCGCTCTTCTTCGCTTTTCAGTGGCGCACGCTGTCAAACCGTTGTCATAATAATGCCAAACGCGAATAACAAACAGCTTTAGCGTACAACCTCTGACGTTGGAGAGTTACGGAACAGATACCATTGAATTAGGAGGGCTTGGGAGGTGTTGGAGCGTGCTGGAAACTTGGTCTTGTACGCATTTGAGTTCATTTTCGAGCTTTTTATTAGCATTGTTTATGCGAACAGTGAATGATATTATGGTTGGAGGTTAGAGATTTAGATCTATTTCTAAAATTCAGCTTTCCGATCTGTATACTTCACATCCTTGCTCTCACTTGAGTACTACGGCTCTAAATTTTCAAATTTTTCCTACCCAGTAATCTCTAGCTAATTGAATGCCGATAAAATGTAAAAAAATTAAAATTTAAATTAAAATTAAAAATAAGCAATGTAAATAGACGAAATTCCAAAAAAAATAAGAAAAACGGTTTATATTGAAAAACAACTCATGCTAAAAAGAAGAAAAATACCCATTTTAAAAAATTATCCGAGTTTATAAACTTTCTGTACCCGATTCTATCAACCCATCATAAATTTAATATTTGATACTGGTAAATGAGACCTACAACCTTACAATTTTAATCAGTTAAAGCTCAACTTCAAGGGCTACTGCACTGCTAGGATGTAATATAGGCAACTTACCCAATTTAGAACCTATTAAAAATAATCGATTTTTTCCAATGCTTCAAAAAACCGAAGTTAAATAATCATGTTTTTTCACATAATATGTTCCCCTGTTCGTCCAACGGACATTCGGTCAAACAACAGTCGACTAAATGACATTCAATGCAAATTACAAATAGCTAACCATAATTCGGTCGAATTGCCGTTTTCACCACAGAGCATTTGGTCAAATTATGTTTGGGACTTTCGGTCAAATGGCGCCGTCGGCCAAATGACCCTTTCGACCAAATGACCCTTTCGACCAAATGGCTCTTTCGGCCAAATGGCCCTCGCGGCCAGATAGCACTTTCGGCCAAATGACGCTTCGGTCAAGTAATGCTATGGTCAAAAAGAATTCGGTCGAGTATCATTCGACTAAATAGTATTCTACCAGGTGTCCCTTTAGGACAAAATAATGGCATTCGATTTTAGAACCTTTTCGGCAAAATTGCATTAGGTAAAACGACATTCGGCTAAGTGGCATCCGGTCAAACAACAATCGGCTAAATAATATTTGGCCAAATTACAAATAGCTCTCGGCCAACCGGAAATCGGCCAAACTACTGTTTTTGCCACTAAGCATTTGGTCAAATTAAATTTGGCCCTTTCGACCAAATTGTATTTTCGGTCAAATTGCCCTCTCGGCCAAATTGCCCTCTACGTCAAGTTGTTCTTTCGGCCAAATTGCATTTTCGGCCAAATTTCCGTTTTAGCCAAATGTAAGTGGATCAAATAACACTCGGCTTAATGGCCCTTTCAGCAGAATAGAATTCGGTCAAACGGCTATCGACCGATTGACCTGAAACCATTAGTAATGTTAATCACAATAACCTGACCCGGTCATAATCAAACACCGGAATTTATATTTTGTGTTTATACTTGATATTCTGAACCCGAATCCGATCTGTAACCTATCCAGTTCGGAATGGGCGTTCTCTGCCCTCTGTAATTATCCTGGACGTTACGAATCAGTTTCGATGCCAATCGAAGCAAAAATTCAACATTTCACAGCAGGATTGAATGTCGAAGCTGCGCTTTTATGCATTTGGTTGAAAATTGATCTTGCCTTTGAACTCTACGGATGAGTTATCACCCAGAAACAATAAAAGCTCTTCCGGAAGTAAAAAATCGAAGTTTATTTGCGGAAACATGAAAATAGGTATTTTAGTGAATGATGTTTTTGTTCAGGAATCACATCCAAGTAACTACTGAACAATGCGAGCGTTCTTTGATAAAAATCAGCTTGCTTTTGTCGTTCGTTACATGACACTCACTACAAACCGCATCAGCGCATCGTTTATTTTCTTACAGTCTGTCATGAAATTCATAAAATTCATAAAATTCATAAAATTCATAAAATTCATAAAATTCATAAAATTCATAAAATTCATAAAATTCATAAAATTCATAAAATTCATAAAATTCATAAAATTCATAAAATTCATAAAATTCATAAAATTCATAAAATTCATAAAATTCATAAAATTCATAAAATTCATAAAATTCATAAAATTCATAAAATTCATAAAATTCATAAAATTCATAAAATTCATAAAATTCATAAAATTCATAAAATTCATAAAATTCATAAAATTCATAAAATTCATAAAATTCATAAAATTCATAAAATTCATAAAATTCATAAAATTCATAAAATTCATAAAATTCATAAAATTCATAAAATTCATAAAATTCATAAAATTCATAAAATTCATAAAATTCATAAAATTCATAAAATTCATAAAATTCATAAAATTCATAAAATTCATAAAATTCATAAAATTCATAAAATTCATAAAATTCATAAAATTCATAAAATTCATAAAATTCATAAAATTCATAAAATTCATAAAATTCATAAAATTCATAAAATTCATAAAATTCATAAAATTCATAAAATTCATAAAATTCATAAAATTCATAAAATTCATAAAATTCATAAAATTCATAAAATTCATAAAATTCATAAAATTCATAAAATTCATAAAATTCATAAAATTCATAAAATTCATAAAATTCATAAAATTCATAAAATTCATAAAATTCATAAAATTCATAAAATTCATAAAATTCATAAAATTCATAAAATTCATAAAATTCATAAAA
This sequence comes from Topomyia yanbarensis, assembly GCF_030247195.1. Classification (NCBI taxonomy): domain Eukaryota; kingdom Metazoa; phylum Arthropoda; class Insecta; order Diptera; family Culicidae; genus Topomyia; species Topomyia yanbarensis. Next base: position 216,987,310 of record NC_080670.1, read on the forward strand.
TTCATAAAATTCATAAAATTCATAAAATTCATAAAATTCATAAAATTCATAAAATTCATAAAATTCATAAAATTCATAAAATTCATAGAATTCATAAAATTCATAAAATTCATAAAATTCATAAAATTCATAAAATTCATAAAATTCATAAAATTCATAAAATTCATAAAATTCATAAAATTCATAAAATTCATAAAATTCATAAAATTCATAAAATTCATAAAATTCATAAAATTCATAAAATTCATAAAATTCATAAAATTCATAAAATTCATAAAATTCATAAAATTCATAAAATTCATAAAATTCATAAAATTCATAAAATTCATAAAATTCATAAAATTCATAAAATTCATAAAATTCATAAAATTCATAAAATTCATAAAATTCAAGAAATTCATAAAATTCAGAAAATTCTCAAAATTCATAAAATTCATAAAATTCATAAAATTCATAAAATTCATAAAATTCATAAAATTCATAAAATTCATAAAATTCATAAAATTCATAAAATTCATAAAATTCATAAAATTCATAAAATTCATAAAATTCATAAAATTCATAAAATTCATAAAATTCATAAAATTCATAAAATTCATAAAATTCATAAAATTCATAAAATTCATAAAATTCATAAAATTCATAAAATTCATAAAATTCATAAAATTCATAAAATTCATAAAATTTATAAAATTTATAAAATTCATAAAATTCATAAAATTCATAAAATTCATAAAATTCATAAAATTCATAAAATTCATAAAATTCATAAAATTCATAAAATTCATAAAATTCATAAAATTCATAAAATTCATAAAATTCATAAAATTCATAAAATTCATAAAATTCATAAAATTCATAAAATTCATAAAATTCATAAAATTCATAAAATTCATAAAATTCATAAAATTCATAAAATTCATAAAATTCATAAAATTCATAAAATTCATAAAATTCATAAAATTCATAAAATTCATAAAATTCATAAAATTCATAAAATTCATAAAATTCATAAAATTCATAAAATTCATAAAATTCATAAAATTCATAAAATTCATAAAATTCATAAAATTCATAAAATTCATAAAATTCATAAAATTCATAAAATTCATAAAATTCATAAAATTCATAAAATTCATAAAATTCATAAAATTCATAAAATTCATAAAATTCATAGAATTCATAAAATTCATAGAATTCATAAAATTCATAAAATTCATAAAATTCATAAAATTCATAAAATTCATAAAATTCATAAAATTCATAAAATTCATAAAATTCATAAAATTCATAAAATTCATAAAATTCATAAAATTCATAAAATTCATAAAATTCATAAAATTCATAAAATTCATAAAATTCATAAAATTCAAGAAATTCATAAAATTCATAAAATTCTCAAAATTCATAAAATTCATAAAATTCATAAAATTCATAAAATTCATAAAATTCATAAAATTCATAAAATTCATAAAATTCATAAAATTCATAAAATTCATAAAATTCATAAAATTCATAAAATTCATAAAATTCATAAAATTCATAAAATTCATAAAATTCATAAAATTCATAAAATTCATAAAATTCACAAAATTCATAAAATTCATAAAATTTATAAAATTCATAAAATTCTCAAAATTCATAAAATTCATAAAATTCATAAAATTCATAAAATTCATAAAATTCATAAAATTCGTAAAATTCATAAAAATCATAAAATTCATAAGATTTATAATTTATAAAATTCATCGAATTCATAGAACATTTTCAATTGAGACAGATCTGGCCAGAATACGACATCTTCCTTCGGGTGGTGGTGTAAGCACTTCGTACTGTGTACCTCCCCATTGAACCCAAGTTATAAAGAATAAAAGACCGGCTTGACATCCTCTTCTCATTGATTATCAAGATGATTTTGCAATATTTATTCACAAAAGGAAAAAAATGGATTTAATCAATTCGTGCATGAAGGGTATGTGCGACATGCCAAAAACACGCGAAGATCTTTTTTCACGGCGGATAAATATTTGCTTCCTCGTTAACAGTATCTTGGAGGTCATTCATGACTTTTTTGTAGCCGTACACGTCCGTATCATCATCGTGGACGCTATTTTTTCTTTGCTATCCTTTACTGACCTATCGTATTCGTTCAGTTTACACTTCGTGCTGATCTCTAGGTCTGTGCATAAATAACCTCTCCTGAAAGGATCTAGCTGGTGGTGAAATAGATGTCGAACAAGGTTTGTCATGAAAGACTCCGACTTTTCGTTTAAAACCATAATACATTGAACTCTGTCGGATCTGATCTTTCGGATCAAAGATTTCGAATGATCTGACGCAGAAATTTTCAGCTGTAACAGATATCTCGAAAGTTCGCCAAGAAAAACTCGAAACTGCGATATTCTATAAAAAGCAAGTAAATCAAACGACTGTTGACAAGTCTTTTATTAAGGACTTCTACGTCTACATGCCCGTTCACAACGTTGAGATCGACGGTGTAGTCAATGAGTCGGGTTTGTCGTGCTTGGAGCCATTGAAGCACGGAGTTGGCTGTTTCGAGGACTCTTTGCTCCAGAGAGCAAAGATTTTGAATGGCAATCGCACTGGGCGGGAAAAAATGGCGTATCTTTTCAAAATAATAAATAATAATAATAATAATAATAAATGTTTGCGTCTTTCGGATCTGTAAGAAAAGAAAAATATGCTCAAGAAAGGAGTTACTCGAATTCAACTTGGTTATCAATTTTCATATAAGGCTGATAAAATCGGGGGTAGTCTTCACTGTATTACATTCGGTAAAACGATGTTCGACTAAATGCAATTCGACCAAATCGTATTCAGCCGAATAATATTTCGTCAAATTGCATTCGGCAAGATTACCTTTTCGACCTAATAGCCAATTTGACCAAATAACATTCGCCCTAACGGCAGTTGGCTCAGTGGCCCATGCCGCCAAATGTCATTCGACGAAATTACATTAAATTAAATGGCATTCGTCCAAACAATATTCGGCTAAATGACGCTCAATATACCCGTTCGAACAAATAGTGTTTAAACTAGCCGGAATTAAGCCAAATGGCGTTCGACCAAATAGAATTCGAAGAAAGAGTTAGGCCAAATTGTTCTTTCGGCCAAATGGCATTCGACCAGATGGGATTCGTCCAATTTGGGAAAATTGCATTCTAGCTAACGGTTGTCGACTTGAAACCATTAGTAGAGTTAATCACAATAACCTGACTCAACCATAACCAAACACCGGATTTATATTTTATTTATATATTTGATATTTTATATTTAGTTCGAAATGGGCGTTCTCTGCCCTCTGTAATTATCCTGGAGGCTATGAATCAGTTCCGATGCCAATCGAAGCAAAAGCTCAACATTTCACAACCGGATTGAAATGCCGAAGCTGCGTTTTTATATCATATTGAAGGTATTTTATTGAAATTTGATATTGGAGCATTTGAATGCTATATACATACAAAATTGATGAGTTATCCTCCAGAAACAATGAAAGCTCTACCGGAAGTAAAAAATATCGATGTTAATTTGCGGAAACATGAAAAATGGTATTTTATTGAATGATGTTTTTTCGGGAAGCACATCCAATCAGCTGCTGATTTACAAGGGTGTTCTTTGACAAAAATCAGCTTGCTGTTGCCGTATGTCACAAACAAAACTTTCTGATCCAAGTAGGTCACATTTTTAATAATTTAATTCCAGATTTTGAAGCCTCTTTATGATTCATACTGCCCCAGATGAAAGTTAAAATCTTATTCTGACATAATCGTTAAAAGTACCAATTGTCAACGAAAAGACAAAAAACGATAAAAATAGTTTTTTTTGTTTCGCAATTACCCCTACCCCAGAGCGGCTCTGTTAAAGCTGCGGCGACGGTGTCACTTTGAGCTAAAGTTCAAATTCAATTGACGTCATTCGCCGCAATGTGTTCGCACCGAAGGCATAGCATAGTTTAGCTGATCACCTTGCGCAAACTTGTTGATCTACTACTAATGCGTCGAAGGGAGCTGCAGGGCAGTCTCAGACACAACATCCTTCACCCTGCGACTACCACCGCTTCTGGTGTAGCCAAGCCAAACGCGCAACTGGCGGCGGGTGAAGGCGGCTGCATTTACGCATTTGCACTTTTGCGCGCTGACGTCTGTTGGATGCGGAATCTATGCTACGACAGGTCGTTTTTTGCGGTCAAGCAGCTAAATTTATGCTGTCATCTTCGTTCCTCCTTTCCAATCCGGCCAGCAGCGCAGCTTCAGCGAGAAATTTCTTTTCGAACTGTTTTACGTCAAAACAAATGATCGACTTGTGGTGCGACGAAATCGCAGTTGGCCAGTGCACAGTAGTTCGAATAGCGTTCGTCTCATTAGTGTGGGTCGCGCAGGTAAGCGGTTTTGATTGAACGAGGGGGTGTGTGGAACGGTAGCGCGCTAGATTTCGCTTGGCATTAAATTTAATACGACAGATTAGATGATGGGCACTGGAGGGAAGTTGATTTTCAAGCTTAAATTGAACGTGACTGATGTTTTAATTTGTTCGTTTAGTTTTTGACAATGATGAATGAGTGTCTGGTTGATTTAAGTGTTAAATTCCTCACAGCATAGACCGTCAATGTTTGGAAGTCTCACAACCATCAAAGACAGTAAATCTGAAACGCATTCCACAAAATACCATGCGTCTCCTTCTCCCTTTTAAACGACTCGGATGAGCTGCGGTGTTCAGTTACAACATTAAAACTGACATTAATCATTTTGAACGTGAATTCAAGAACTGACTCTATAAATCTTATTTTTGCCTATCAAACGGGAGAATATATTACCATATTTCGAGCCACAATCTGCCTGCTGAAGGCTCGAGCAATCCTTTCGACGGAACGAGTGGCATGAGCAAAAAATCAGTAATCAACTGTCGCTTGGGTTTTCACTGCCCGCAGAAAATCCGGCTTTTACATCCGACTGACATTTATGCCGACCAGTAAATCACTATCTAATCCATGTTTGACTAAAGTTGACTATTAAACACATACGAACCCACCGAGGGAGGCTTTCAAAAACAAAGTGCAACGTTTTGTGCTCGGGGTGGACATTTGTTGAGCCATTATTTAGTGAGCGATGATAACGTCGGCTGGGGATGGGATGGGGGTCTTTAATACCGAAACGACCACAACGAAAGAGAGCACACAACACAACACAACGAAACACATCGATACAGTTACATACCTCGGAACAGGCAGTGATTGAATAAAGTGTGTTGTTTTGTTCCCGTCTGAGCGGGGATCGCTTGCTATATTCCGATTGTAATCCGTGCCGCATTAGTTCCGTCTGGGATGTAGAATGGGGAGGATAGTAAATATTGTTTTATCGTTTCGACTACTGAACAGAACAGCAAAGAAGTGAGCAGAGGATGAGAATGAGGAAGCTTGTCAAACATGCCTGCCCGGGCTCGACAGTAGGGGGGGGGGGGGGGGGGAAATGTAATAAAATAACAAAAAAACAACGACAGATTGGATTTTATAAGCGATACTCGTAAAAAAAATTCCCGAATAGTTGGGCTTCCAGCACAGTGAGGAAATTGAACGCCCACTTAAATGCTACATGGAATGGTGCTAGGCATAAATGTGACCATTCTATCTTTTCCTCCTTCTCTTCACGATCACCACCGGAAAAGTTTTATTATTGGACAAGCTGCCCGGCGGTAGCTGATGGTGGGAAAAAAAGATCGAAACCAGATATATAGATGGACAGATAGATGAAGCTGTTGCAACAGCGTAACGGTCGGTAGCTTAGTCAGAGTGAGGGTGGCTGGGGACGAATTGATGTGTATATTTTTGCTAGAGATGTGTCTGATTTATGTGTGAAAGTTCAATTTGTGGCCTCATGGGACACATATAAGTAGCTAGTAATCTATTCGATTTATGATTTTTCGGGATCACTTACTCATCATCGAGAAAGTAGTTTCAGTTTTATTATGATTTACTTTTTCTAGTTTGCTCTTTGACGGGAAGTTTTTGTCAGTGACTCTTGCAGAAACCCCGTTGGTTCGTATTTTTTTACTTGCTCTTCGCATCATTCACATCCAATTTGTATCAGAAATTTAATACAATTCAAACATTCCGCCACCACTAAGCAAAACCGACAAAGTAAGCGTTGCTAAATTAATACCCCCTATTACACGTACATATGTCGGTCCCTTTTCCGTTCACTCGCTTGCTAGATTGCGGTTTCGGTTGCTAATCCGATGAAGCCGATGACAGATAATTGTACCATCTGCAACTGTTCTCGGCTGAGCGATATTTCAATCGAGAAGCTGACAGACTGCCAGAAAATAAACGAATTAGCATGGCACTGATGTGGTTTGTAGTGAGTGTCATGTAACGAACGGCAAAAGCAAGCTGATTCTTATCAAAGAACGCTCGTGTAGTTCAGTAGTTACTTGGATGTCCACTCAGGTTTTTTTACGCGAGGCATACAGGCCGCGTAAATGAAAACCGCGTAAATTAAAACCGCGTAAATTTCAAAATCCGCGTAAATGAAGAACGTGTAAATTTACGAATCCTCGTTAATGGAAACCTCGTTAATGGATACCGCGTAAAATAAAAAATCCGCGTAAATGAAAACCGCGTAAATTTCAAAATACGCGTAAATAAAAACCTCGTAAATTTCAAAAACCGCGTAAATGAAAACCGTGTAAGTTTCAAAATCCGCGTAAAAAACCTGAGTGTACTTCCCAAAAACCATCATTCAATAAAATACCCTTTTTCATGTTTCCGCGAATAAACCTTCCCAAAAACCATCATTCAATAAAATACCCTTTTTCATGTTTTCGCGAATAAACCTTGTTTTTTACATCCGGAAGAGCTTTTATTGTTTTTGGGGGATAACTCATCAATTTAGGATTTATACAGCGTTCAAAGGCTCCAATATAAATGTTCAATCAAATACATTCAAAATTACATAAAAGCACAGCTTTGAAATGCCGAACCTGTTGTGATATGTTGAACTTTTGCTCCGATTGGCATTGAAATCGATTCGTAGCATTCAGGATAATTACAGACGGCAATTCATTCCGAACTGAATAGGCTACAGCTCGGATTCCGATTCGGAATATAAAAAAAAACTTTGTTTGGTTATGATCGGCGGGGTTTATGAGTAACGCTACTACCAGGTTCAGGTCAATTGGCCAAGAGCCATTTGATCGAATGCCGTTTGACCAGCTGCCATTTGACTGAATGGGTCATTATGCCGAATACCGTTCGACCGAGTACCATTTGGTCGAATGCTATTCGATCGAAAGGGTCATTTGGCAGAATGCCATTTGTTCAAATGGTTTGTGCTAGAAAGGGTCATTCAGCCGAATGCCGTTTGACCATATACCATTTGGTAGAATGCTATTTGGTAAAATAGTATTTGGCATAATACCATGTGATCCGAATGCAATTTGGACGAATACAGGTTGACCGAATACTATTTGTCTAATGAGCAATAGGTCGTTTGGTCAAAAATAGTGGAGGAATACTATGGTTCTCATATAAAGGCAGGAACCTCTTCTGCAGACATTTAGATCGACAGCTTTCGGCATTTATAGTCCCAGTAATGGTAGACTTCAAACTTCAGAAAAATATTGCTTTCCATACCAGCACTTTTGGACCAAATTTCTCTACTAGAATCTATCCGAATGCAGATTTTTTTTGACGTCAAATGGCAGTTCCGGTCATTCTTTCTCAGCCTTTTTTTTCCAGTGGACACGTTCATAAAAATCCTTGAAAAACGAAAAAAAACAAGACACATCAAAACAAGGAATATATAAATTCCATCAACTGCTGGATTTGTCGCTGCCGATAAGCTTTGAGGGCAGACTTCAACATGCCCCTCCATAGCTCTACCCACTGCCAAAGTCTGGCGGCGACTGAGTTAGCTAAGGAGGCAAACAGTGTTAATAAATATCTCAAGCCTGAGCGCAGTCCACTGGACCTAAAAATAGATAACGAGAAAGATATGGCCCGATCGATGAGAGGGAGAGGTGACGATCTGCTTATAGGAGACATTGGGGTCGATAGGTCAATTAGGAGGTGTGGCGGTGATCACGATACTGTTGGAAATATATGATGATATCATCACAGTTCCTCGATATCGGAGTGGTTAACGCACCTAACTAGAGATTGGGAGATCGAATGTTCGATTCCTGCTTGAGGACATATCTTTAATCAGTGTTTCCAATAAAAGGGTGAATTTTCACCGTTTCTTCATTCGTACCGTTCCGGCCATTCTTTCTCTGTCTGTTTTCCAGTGGACACGCTTTTTAGGCTCTCTCAGTTGAACTTTAAAAATTATTACGAAATAAAATATTCAAAAAGACAAAAACGAAAAAAAAATTCGTATAACGCTACCATAAAATCACGGCTGCGCAACATTTACCCGGTAACAATTTTTGTTTGATCGGTTTGTTTTCTTTATGTATCATCGAGAATGGATCGAGCGTTTGTATCTTGCCGTATTCGATCGCATAGGCTTTTGAATGTCGCGCGTGCTAGCGCTAATGTGACCTTGCATTTATAAATGCTATTTTATAAACGTGTGGACATTTGAATATTCGTATGTATTGTTGAATGATCGCGCGGATCGTGAATAGGATACTTTGTTCTCGGTGTGCGGCTCAAATTTCAGCAGAGAGTGATTTCCCTCATATTAGTAGAGTTCCCGATCATGTCGCCATGAAACGTGCTGTCTAGTAGATATCAGCGTTATGTTTATTAGTTCTAGGACCGAGCGTAGAGACTTCAGGACGATACATGATCATATCAACACGAGTATTTGTAGGATCACGTTTGACATCGCATTTGTAAATTTATAAATGCTATACGGTTCATTTTATCACCGGGGTGTTATCGTGTCTGGGAGACGGCGAACATAAGTATGCGTGGATTATTGCGAACGTCTGTCAAAGATCATCTAGTATATGGTCATTAGAGTGCCCAGAAAAATAAAGAATTTTTGAAAACTAACTCAGCCCACCCCTGAGTCAATTCCTAGTCCCACCAGGAGTACTTGTTCCAAATTTGAAGCAAATCGGACAAGTCTAGCTACCGGACCAACGTGCCTGAAGTTTGCATGGGATTTTTCGACAATTTACATGGAGAAAACCCACTAGCTCGCATTCTCCCTGCTAGGTGGCACTGTGTGCATCGTATTATCACTGTAAGTGAAAATAAGAAAGATAATTTAATTGTCTACAACTTTGTCGAAGACTGCTAGTCAATCCGACTTTGTTGAAAGAAGTTATTAAACTTTTAGCGAAGTGATGTCTGAGTCAGTTTTGCATGGGACCTAGCAGTACATTTTAGTGTATCAGTACTAGGTTCTAACAAACTAAACATTTTTGTGGAATAATGGTTAGATTAAGATGAATAGTATGTTCGGAAGAATTTCAGTACATAATACGAGTTATGTTTTGGTTAGAAAATTTTAGTTCCACCTGTGACCGCATAGATGGCGCCAACACTAACTTTTCTACAGAGAGAGATAGAATATCAAAATATTTGGAAGAATTACTGCAAAATTCTTGTTCTACAACTTTGTAGAAGACATCTAATTTCTATCTCTCCCCGTTGAAAAGTTAGTGTTGGCGCCATCTATGCGGTCACAGGTGGAACTAAAATTTTCTAACCAAAACATAACTCGTATTATGTACTGAAATTCTTCCGAACATACTATTGAGCTAAATCTAACCATTATTCCACAAAATTGTTTAGTTTGTTAGAACCTAGTACTGATACACTAAAATGTACTGCTAGGCCCCATGCAAAACTGACTCAGACATCACTTCGCTAAAAGTTTAATAACTTGTCTTGTTCGAGTCAGATCGCTTTGCAGTCTTCAACAAAGTTGTAAATAATAGAATTATCTTCTTAAGTTTCACTTTTGGTGATAATTTGATGTATACAGTGCCACCTAACGGCGAAAATGTGCGCAAGTGCGTTTTTTCCATGTAAATTGTCGAAAAATCCCATACAAACTTCAAGCTCGTTGGTCCGGTAGCTAGACTTGTTCGATTTGGCTCAAATTTGGAGCAGACACTCCTGGTGGGACTAGAAATCGACTCAGGGGTGGGCCGATGGGGGTCATTTTTTTTTTCTGTCACTCTAATGGTCATCTTCGGGTGGCCCACGTCACGCCTGTATGCATTTTTCGGTTAAATATTGATCTATAAAAGACCGAATGCCGACATAGTACCTAACCTTGATTCGAATAAGGCACATATGGATATGGCCTAAGTTTGTGATCAGTGTTGTTGGATAATATGTGATTTGCATTCTAAGTCTGGTAAGAAAGAATATAATTGGTTTTCTAGATTCTCACGGTACGAACTATTGGAAATATATGGGGAAAAATTTCTTCAAACAACTTCTCCGTACTTCGACCGGATTCCTTTAGGGAACTCCGAGCTAGTATGGGATGCAAATCAACGTATCTCGTATTTTGGCACTTCCGTGAGGATAACCTTTGTGTTCACCTTCAATAACCGTTCCACCTACCGTTTAGAATAGTACGAGTTTGTTCAAAGTCAGGTGCAGTGGTAATTCGCGTAGTAGAGGAAATTTTCACTTCTGTAGCTCTCTCATTTCACTGCAAAGCCGGGGAATCGGTATTGTACTGTTTGTGCAGTGGATAGAAGGCAAAGCAGTAGAAATTTATTGCTTGCTTTATTGACAGCTATAAACGAGCAATATTATGCTTCTGATGTAGGTTGTATTAAAAGCCAGACTGAAGTAGATGATATCTTGACGATAAAGCTACGCACACGAGGCGACAGGACATACGCAACAAAAAAATATTCACGGATTTTGTTCTATCTATTCCAACGCGGCAACAGCAACAGCGTTGGCATAGGTAGAACAAAATCCATAGTGAATATTATTTGTGGCGTGTGTCCTGTCGCTTCGTATGCGTAGCTTTATCGTCAAGTTATCATCTACTTCAGTCTGGCTTCTGTGTTTGAATTGAATGTCTTCGGCATTTTCGATTCAATTTCGATGATTAAAATTTCGTTGGACGCAAAACTAAATGTTTGTTCGTATGATCGTTAGCACAAGGATGGCGATTTTCATATCGTTGTTCCGAAATCGAAACAATTACCTGTCACGTGAAATTTGATTTTATCCATTATCAATTATTCCGTTCGTCATCTGTGTCTGTACGACCTATCTTGAATCCTTAAATTCACCTTAAGACCGCTTCGTCCGACAGAGATGAGCTATCGTAGTTCTCACCAAACTTCTTCGTTTTACTGCCTCTTAAATAATAATGGTGGAGGAGGAGGACACGGAATTCATTTGGGTTCGCAGTTTTATGAACTATTTAGGTTGACCAATTTCAACAGCTGTAAAAAGCAAAATGCTCGACAGATAATTATGAATCTACACGTCTGCCTTTATTTGGCGATGCAAGATGTTCAAAAATGTAGAATGGATATTTTTCAATCCACCTCTGCTGTAGATCCGATGATAGAGTCGAGATTTAACGTTTCAATTATAATTAAGTCACTTACGTAAATGATTTCTCTGCAAGATTTTTTATCTACTTCAGACTTAAAATACTCTAGAAATTTGAAGATTGATTCCTATATAAAATAAGATTCGAAAACAAAACAAATCACAGAACTGAACGCTCACAGCCGACTGTGATGACAAAAATACAGACTAATGTTGATTCATTCGAGAAGCACCATGCGTCTCCATTGGTAGTCAATTTATGGAGACGCATAGTTGCTAACGCTGAATCCTTTCAGTACAAAAAAAAAATCAAAACCCCCACCCGAAACAAAACTAAATCAGAAAGCAAACATCCAATTCTACGTTTCAATTTAGTTTTTTTTTGTTAGAGTTTGCTTACGGTTCGCTCAATCCATCCGGCGTCTTGTCGGTTTTCTCCTGGTTTGCCTGTTGGGCCTGCTGCCTCCGATGGCGCTGATGACGACCATCATCGCCCAATCCGTAAAGGCCCGCAACGGCTGCCATTTTGGCATCCCCTCCTTCGACTACTTCGCTTTACTGTTCCCCAAACCTTCTTCTTCTTCTTACAAACTTCGTATAATTAGGCTACTTTTCGCACACGGTTTGCTTTGTCTTGAACCTTGTTCCAGCAGACAGCCCTCCGGCCATCGAATGCCAGAGTTCTTTTCAATGTAACAACTAACGTTTCTCACTTTGCTATTGTATTACAATCACCAGCTGGGCTGCATGTGATTGGTAAAATTTCCTGAACATAATTCGGAAAGCGCACCCGAGAGAAAACGGCTCTCACTTACCGGTGTGCTATCCTACACGAATTCCATTATTGCATTTACAGTTTGACTGGTTTCTTCTGTTTTCTTCTGGTGAACAGTTCACTTTTTAGGTAGCCGGAGCCGAGAATTTAATTCACGCTGGAGTTGTTCGCACACATACACAAACACAAATCCACGGGGAGTGTGGGGGAAACCAAAAAAAAAAAAACTAACGTGAGCACCTGCCGTTGGGATCAAGCACCGGTTACTCACTGATTGTACGGATCCCCTCCTCGTTCTTCTGCTAAATCTGTTTCTCAGCTTGTTTCATGCTACGTGATTTTTACGTTAGCATCGTTCCACTCGTGTTATTTTTTTCTTTCGAACATTGCTACAAAAAATAAGTGATTCACACTTTAGCTTCACCGTCTGCACCAACAATATGTACGAAAAAGACGTAAAAAACCGAGAAAAGCCCTTAGCTAATATTTTTGCATTCTCTTCTACCAAGAATTTATACTTATTGATATTTTAAAGCTTTTGGTTACACTTTGGTTTTGCACTTAGTTAAACAAACTTATTGTGACGTGTTGCGAGCTCAGACCATTTCGAAAACTGTGTGTGTGTGTCTTTGTGTGGGTGTGCTTTTAGTTGTTTGCTATTCTGTGTGCCTTTTCAGGCTCTACTGTGTAACACTACGAAGCACTCATTTTACTTTGGTTTGGACGGGAAAACTTGGCTGTCTTTACCAGGTTCGATAGTAGCTGAAAAAAGTGCAATTCTCTTCAATTCTATGGCATTCTTCTTCCGCGCTTCCTTTGCGTGTGCACGTCGGCGTTACATAACAATCTTTTTGCTGCTGCCGCCGTTCCTCTTTGCATCACTTAGTTGCTGATGGCCACCATTGGGGCTACTACGGACAGCAGTGCTTAGAACCGGATTGCTACGATCCATCTTATTCACGTTCACCATCACTGATAATAATAATTCTTCTACCTCTTCCTCGCCTGCTACTGCTGCCGTTGCTAGTTGTGACTCAGCAGCCACGAAACTGCTGCGACCGGCTACTTGGACCCCGTTCTTCATAATAATTCCACTTTGCTTCACTTTTCTTTTTCTTCGCTTTTTGGTAAAAGGCAATTGAATAAAATGTGGTGTAGATATTTATCACAGATTTTCTGCAAAACGAAGAGAACGCGATCAGAACCACTAAAACTAGCTCCACTCTAAAAGTCTCATTCCAGCACGGTTAGTCCCCATTCCAAAGGGAAGGCGCTTCACAAAGTACCAGTGTGAACCAGTTGAAAGAACAACGCCTCCGAGAGCCGGTCCAATGCCAAGAGCTTCTTTTAATTCGTTTCGTTTTTTTTGCTTGCAATCGAAACCGGCGAAATTTACTGAGCTTGCCTGCCTTTTGCGCTGTGAACTAGATTTCGGGGCTTTACAGTTTTTTTCCCCTCCAACCCTTCAGGTTTAGTGCTTATTTCAGACCGCGCTGCTGGATAGATTCTGGTGCAGTAATAAAGGCCACTAGGGCGAACGTGTGCCAAAAATTGCATCTGCTGTCGTACGGCTTTTTTTAGCCTACGATGTGATATGGCACCAAACTATGGCAATACCAGTCAGTGGTGCAACATTTTAAGTTGGGGTTAACTTCTAGCGGAAACTATCAAGCAGGCCATGGGATATTTTTATTTTTCAAGCAGAAAGAGTATATGACATGCTTGTGTGACCGAACGAAGACGGAAGGGACACTTTGTGTCCGAAAATAAAGCTTCTCTAGGGTTGGAGGCCTTCTGCGGTCAAAAGCTGAGACTATGTTAGGTTTTCAAGAATGTGCTTTTGTCAGTGAATTTAAACGGTATCTTCGATGTTGAATTTTTTAAACATTTTCGTTGTTTTCTAAATTCACAACGACTAACTTGCTGCTTCAATCCCGAAACAGCAAAACTCGTACAATTAAGACCACATTGTTAATTGTAGTGTCTGATGGAAGAGCCATGATAAATTTAATCACATCCTCGCCGAGCACTCAAAGTCCTACTCAGTTTGACACGCCGCGTGAAGCGGCAAGCTAAGCAACCACCGCTTTTCATCAGCCCTATATTCCCACGGCCCGAAATCCACCCACGCGTAGAAAATTCAACACCATCAGTTACAGAAGATGCCAAAACAAGAACATTTCTCCTACACGTCCCGCAGACAGCGCCGGCTTTTGCACTTCCATGCCGCGCAATGAACAAAGCAACCCTCGGTGTCTCGGTCGTCGTATTTCATTCTGGAACTACACAAATCCCTGCTGCAGCAGGCGAACAGTGCAAGCATCTTCGTCTTTCTGCCGAATACTCCTTCTTGCATCGTAGAAGGCTCTTTCTTTAATATTTCATATCACATACGCATAGAACGGATGGTGGATGGGAACGGTAGATGAAATCTCATTTCTCACACTCATATGCCGTACAATTTGCCAGGCTTCTACTAGGAAGAGATCACGTGCACACGTAATGTTTGCTTTGTTTGAGACAGAATTCAGCCTAATTCCCACCTGTGTGCGGGTGCGTAGGTTTCGTGATACAATTCTCTGTTGAAGAATTACCCTGCAACCGGTCGCAAGCGACGTACCCTGTTATTTCAGTAAACCATTGCCCCCGGGGACAGAGTTCGTATTCCGGAAATTGAAGCAAAGCAAAGTTACAGTAAAAAGTGATGCCAGTTAAAAAAGTGGAAGTGAAAAAAAACAAACAAGTAGTAGGCGAGCAAAGTTATGAGCACCCTATCAATTGGCCCGTAAAAAAATAAGTTTTTTTTTCGCAGGTAGTGCGTTCCAGTTGGTTTCACTAAACATGCTTCGTCGTCGGTTTTTTTTTGCCCCATCCTCCGTAAAATGCTGTTCTCAGAGAGTGATGTTTTTTTTCTGACAGCGGTTTTTAGAAGCTTCGGATTTTCTCGAAGCGATGGGCGGTGGGGTTAAGGAAGCAAGACTACGAACCAGTGGGAAAAGACTCACTGAATGAGAATGAATGGTGTGCGTATTCTATTTTATCGAAATAGCTAGGAGGTATGTGCGTGGCAAGAATAACTAATATAAGAGGCATAGTATGACGTGATTGGTAGATGGGTAGAGGGGGGGGGGGGGTTGTCTTTGTGATGATACCCCGTTGTTGGAAAGTTTTTTTTTTCTCCTGGGACAGAACCGCAAGCCATAGTGCACTGCGATAGGTTTTCATCCAAGACGATGTCGAGAATGTTGCATGTGGTTTTACGCATTTTAACCTTAAATATAAGCTTGCTATAAGAAACTTCTCAAAAACTTTTAGCTCGGATCTTCTCAACTATAAAATATATTATATTACCTAAAGTACGTTTCAGATAAATCGGCAAACAACCATAACACTCTATCGCGCATGAAGACATACAATTAGTAGTATATTATTATTATTTATCCTCAAAGAACGCACTGTGCCTATGAGGATCAAATTGACACGTGTCAATTCTGTCAGCAGATTGTTCACTATGGAACACCACATGCGAATGCGATTATAAAACCTGTTTTAACTCACCTAGTGGTGCAATTGTGTCTATCTCATTTCTCTAAACTATGATTCTATGGCTGATTATATTCAATATAATTGTGGTGGTATACCTGGGAGGTGAAGGCTATGCGAAAGAGAAATGGGAATGGGTCTGTAGGATGGGGTGGTACTCTGAAGGGGCTTTAATGGGTTGAGGTGTTGTTTATTTATTTATAGTTTTTAAGCGAGATTACGGTAAAAAAGAGACAAATTTCACGACAAATATCGTCTATAAAATTGTTTTTTTATTTAAAATAATGGAAATTCGGTACACTGAAGTTTTCTTACACGGTTTTTGCGTGGTTTTTCTACGATTTTTTTTTTCACGCGGATTGCACGTAAAAAACCCCTTATTGGAAAACTCGCGTAAGAAAACCGCGTTAATTAGAAAATCCGAGTAAACAAACCTCATTAATTTTAAAATCCACGTAAAAACTGCGTTAATTCGAAAATCCGCGCAAAAAAAAACCCTCAGCAAAAGACTTTTTGGAAATTTGCGCGGATATTGCAAAAATATTCTAAGTCCTTTTGAATGCAAAAGACTTCGAAAATTTTCGGAAAGATGGAAGAGACGGGTCTGGATGACTCGTTATGACCCGCATCTCAATTCAATATGGCTACTTCCGGTTTAGCGAAATTAGCTATAACCCATGCGATATGGATATTTTCGTAACGGTCTTGACGAGTAGATGCCAGATATTCATGTTTGACGCCATTTTGAAATCCAAGATGTTGACTTCCGATTTAGTGAAATTCGCTGTAACCCAATCAATATGGGCATTTTCGGAATGGTCTTGATGAGTAGGTAACAGGTAACATTTTGAAATCCAAGACGACTACTTCCGGTTTAACGAAATTCGCTATAACCCGGAATGGTCTTGACGAGTAGATGCCAGAAATTCATGTTTGACGCCATTTTGAAATCCAAGATGACTTCCGGTTTAGTGAAATTCGCTATAACCCAATAAATATGAGTATTTTCAGAATAGTCTTGACGAGTAGGTACCAGAAATTGATTTTTGACGCCATTTTGAAATCCAAGATGGAGACTTCCGGTGTAGAGAAATTCTCTACAACCGAATCAAAATGGGTATTTTCGAAATAGTCTTGACAAGTAGGAGACAGAGGTCGATGTTTGACGTCATGTTGAAATTCTAGATGGCGATTTCCGGTTTTCCGAAATTCCTGCATGAAACGACGATCTGGACGATCATTCAAAACATGCTCGAATATATGTGTTCAACCAGAAGACACCGGTGAGATTGAAAGAGAGAGGAGAAAGTGAAGGACGTAGTGTGAGTCGGGCATTTGAATTGATTCAAATTAAACTCATTATTAAAACTCAAGTAAAATCAACTGTTAAATTAAAATTATTTGCACTACAAATTCAACTTCAAATTCAAAAATCAATTTCTGGCACCTACTCAAGCCCATTCCGAAAATACCCATATTGTTGAGGTGCGAGCCATAGGAAGTCTTCCAGACCCGTCTCTTCCATCTTTCCGAAAATCTTCCATGTCTTTTGCATTCAAAGGGACTTAAAATATTTTTCGAAAAAACCGTGTTAATTGTGAAATACGCGCAAAAAAAGTTGCCAAAGTTCTTTGCATTTAAAAAGACTAGAATTTTTTTTTCTTTGGTATTCAAAAGGACTTATTATTTTTGCGAACTCCGTTCCAAAAATAATTCTAAATATTTTTTTTTTGCTGAGGGGTTTTTACCCAGAATTTCGAATAACGGTGGTTTTTTATGCGGAATTTCCAGTAGCGCGGTTTTTTACGCGGATTTTTCAATAACCGCGTTTTTTTACACAGCACGTATCGCCCGTGGAAAAAACCTGGGTGTATAAGTCATAGGAAATTTTATCTATTTTACTAAATTATATCAATTTCTCATTTCGGTTAACTATGAGAGACTCTGCACTTGGCGAGATCCGCTGTCTTGCATTTTCGGAAAAAAAATCATTATCTCATTATCGAAAAATAACGAATAAGAAGAAGTTTGTATGTCTTTTCATTTTTCCAATAAAAAATCTCACATATTGCTTGATTTTCTGCCGAATACAGAAGAGGGTCCCCTTATATATACTGATTACACCGGTTTGTATGGGAATTTCGTATGTGATCAGGAAAGGGCATAGCATAGTTGGTAAGTCAATTGCTTTGTACGCAGCTCACCTGGGTTCGATTCCCAATCCCGCACATAGGGTTAGAGATTTTTCCAAACGAGATTTCTCTAACCCGAAAAGAGGTGAACCTCTATAATCAAAATAATAAAAAAAAACAGAGCTCTGATTTCAATAGAATTTAATAGCAGTCATTAGGGATGCTGTTACTTTGAGCAAATTGAGTCAGACATTTAAAAGACGCTGATATGAATTCAATTCAGGAACATAGCCACTGTCCCGAAGCTTCCGGTTCCGCCGACGGCGTCCAAAGTGGTCAATTTATGTTTGATTGGGCATCAATGAGCTGAAACTATATTCCCAAGCAAATTAGGGCACATTCTATGAAGTTTTACATGTTTTGGATAACATACCAATTTATATGGGAATTTCCTGCACACTCTTCAACCCGTAACTCCGGAACAGGAAGCCAGAATTAAACTAAATCTAATAGCAGCTTACAGGAAGGTTGTACCTTTCAGTTAAGTCTAAGCTTTACATTTCCGAGTAATCGGAATGCAATTGTTGGCCCGCACAAACACACACAGACGTTTGCCGAACTGAGTTGAATCCTATAAGAGACTCAGCCTTCCGGGCCTCCAAAGGCAGAAATGACACCTATGAGATCAGAAGCGAAATACATAAATTATTTTCAACATTCACAACTACAGAATATCTGGTCCCCTTCATACGCAGTTGCTCATAAACAAAGGGGATTTTAAAGAGTAATAACTAAGCAACTTCAAGCACCGTAAAGGAAAACTTAGTCTTGGACCCCTAAATGCATTAGAAAAAGAAGGGCGTGAAAGGGTTAAAATGATAGAAATCAAATTATTTCGAGCCTTGTTTCTCCAAATGCCTCAAAATCAACTAATAACCGAACGCAGTTTGTCCAAAACGTTGTTTAGTCGATAGTCGTTTGGTCAACTGTCAGGGCCGTCGAGATCCGGGTGGGGATTAAAGGTTGGTATTATCGCTGGGCCCTTCTGATTATTTGAATGTTGATTGGAGGAATTGTATGCATTTAACTGTTCAAATCAAACTACGTTGGATCTGTTGCTGTATCTGTTGATCAGAGTCTTATTATGATAGTATATAGTGCTTCCATACAAAAGAAAGAATTCAAGGAACAAAAGCATGTGACTGCGGAACATTAGCACAGCAGTGATCGATTTCAAAGGCTCTTCATTTCGCACATAATAATTAGGTTTTATAAATATAACAAGCATCGGCGAGCGCCCAAAATCACAGTTCCATCTCAACACAATGCATTTTAGGGGAGAAAAAATACTTGAACGTGTTATAAAAACACAAAACTGCAAACAATATGCATTTTAATCACCAGTTGATTAAGGTCAGTCTACCTTCTCATCTCGCCCACCTGGCAAAAACTAGTCCCACTGCAGAAGAATTGTGTTGCTATTGATTTTTGGAAATGTCCTGTAAGCCCGGCTACTCGGGAAGCGAAACAATTACTCAATATACAGATGCTGCTCAATCTGGGAGAAGTTGGCGTCCTGCAATGGCTCCGTATCAAACATTAACAAGCACAGTCTTTCGTTCCGCGGAACAAGATGCAGCACACAAGCGCAGGCGGCAACGTTAACTAAGGCATTCCCGTATATATAGGCAACAGCTCTAGAGAGGTGCACTTACATGAATTATCTCCGCGCATCACTGACATCGTGATTAGCAAATTTATGTCAAGATTCAGGGAAGTGGATTCCATTATTGCAGAACCTTCGAAGACCATTTTCACAGATGTTCCTAACGTTGTTCGTATGGAATGCTTCCGAACAAACTAACCTCGTCCATAGGTAACAATTTTATGCAGATCAACCGAAAATAGGACGTTTTATCCGACAACATTAGTTATAAACCCAGGGCTGATTTATGTGTGTAAATTCTGCCAAAAGACACCACCACGGAAAACATTGTGCAGAAGCAGCTACGAATAGTCAACCTGCTATAACCGTAAACAGCACACCGTTATCTTATTCCAAACTACAAACCAATAGCTACGGATCTGACAGGAACAAATATTCAATAAAAAAACGCGCCTAGTATCTCCAAATCAACAACCGGTACCACCAGCAAAAAAGCGAGGGCAGAAGAGGACAGGTAGTTCATCCGTGCGCTCGTATTCCTGTGTGGTGCTCAGTTGTTTTCGTCGAGAATACTTTGAATTGGCTTTTGAATATTTTGTAGTGCATTCTGTCGATTCAAACAGTTAAAACTTGGTTATGACATTGTACATAAAATAGACAACTCCCTTAAGAAGGTTTGTTACAAACGTCATCTATCAAATAAAGGTATGGTATCCACAATAAGGGCTCAAATTTTCGGGTTATTAAAAAGTTTCAAATTTTTTTCCCGCTCTCATCACATAACAATTCACTAAGGCGAATGATTACAAAGAAATTACAATTTCTATTTTTATAGGTCTTCTAAAAATACCGAAAGTTTTCGCCCATCTTCCGTCCATTAGGTTTCATTTTCGGGTAAAAACGAGGCCCCCAAATAGGACCCGGGCCCGGGACAATCACCCTGGCCAATCCCTCCTCTTATCGGGCCTGGGCAACTGCCGTTGGGGTTCTGGAGTTTGAGAAAAATGTCCGAAAAACTATTTAGTTAAAGGGATGTTTAACCGATATTTATAGGGATGACTAATAATTACTGTTCTATATTTCTACCTAAGGAAAAAAAGTAGGTGAAAACCACATTTGCGCGAAAGAGCACAAAATCTATAACTAAATTAGATATGGAATTTGCGTTTCGACTACGTCTCATCAGAATCCGACACGAATTTATTCACATGACTAAGCTAGCGCCGGATTTACGCTTGCTTAAAAAAGCGGACATTCTTCCGGAGAAATATAGTATGCGCATCTCGTATTGGCTTACTAAGCCGAACCAAATGTTTTGATTTTACTAGTTTCCATCAGCTTAAAATGAACTCCTGTTCTTGCGGGACATCACGCTTGACCTGGGGATTGATCAGGTACACAGATAGTCTCCATTTTTTAGAGCTAGCGTCTATTCACCGCTAGCTTAATTCTGTCACTAAGTTAGTGTCGAATTCTGATGAAACGAAGCCGAAACGCTAATTCCATATCAAATTTACTGTTAAGTAGTTCAATTTGTAGCTTACAAAGATAGGTCAAGTTTCATTTGAGATATTTGATTTCCAAATCAGTTTATCCATCTAAATCGGAATGGAAATTGTGCCAAAAATTACGAATTCCCACACAATTCTGACAGCTCCCTACTCAAACATAGATGCAAAACACTGCCTGCCCATCCCCTCGCTGATTACTTAAGGGTATCGATGGAAGGGTAAAGTAATCTCCCTATTCCGCCCGGGTGGCTCGCCTCTGTACGGGACAAGGGTCAAATGACTCCATTAATCAATTCTCGTCGTGCCGGGGATGAAGGCTTTATTGTGAGAGCTGAGATCTCGCAGCAGGTGTGGTGTAGCCAGCAAACAATCCCATTAAAATTAGCCTTATTGATTTAGGATTACAAGCACAGACATTGTTGTGGTTCGTGTGGGTTTGTGCGGTTGTGGGAAGATTGAAGAGGTTGGATTAATGCATAATTGGCGGAAAACCGATTTGAATAAAGAAGATTGATTCGGAAGGTGCTGACCCATGCTTCGGACGATTGAAAGAAATTTACTACAAACAATGATTTCTTGAATTCAATAGTTGAGAGCAAAAAAAATTTTGCCTTGAACTTTTCTGCAGCATATCCGAGAGCATCTTCTGCTTACTTCCGGAACGAGAGAAAATTCAATTAGGAAGCACTGTGCATCCGGGATTATCGTAGAGCTTCGAGCGTTCGGTTTGCGTAAATTTTGTATTTGTTTACTCTTCTGCAAAGTGCAATGCAATTTTGTTTCGATATTGAATCAAGTGAAACTTCTTTTTCAGTTTTGATCAAGAAGTGACTGTCTCTGATATTTGCATTTTAGAAAGAGGATTTCGAACGGAACAGGGACCCAGATATATTTTCCTTCTGACAAAAAAGAGTTCGTAAGGAAAAGGTCTATCGAATCTGTGGCTTCATTAAAGCAATGTTCATCAACTATTTTGTAAACGGGAAAAAACCAGGATAGTTACGCTTTTACGTTACATTTTCCTTTGTACAACAAGGACTTCTGTGATTTACCTAATAGAAAATTGGAATACATGTGATCTATTCTTGAGCTACTGTACCTGGAAATTGTTGTAAACTCACTAACCGTTGGCTTGAAGTTAAAAAACTCAGCCAACTGCTTCAGTTGATTCGAATTTTGATCGCTGAGATCACGCATTTTAAATCAGGAGAAGAGCATTTAGATCGTCTATGCGCTCAATTTCATCTGGAGCAAGTTTCTTTATTTACACAAAAAAAATTGTTCCCAAAATCGTGAATAAAGTTCCATGAATTCTGGAACAACCACGTTCTTACGTTACGAAAACAGGATTATGAACAAAAATCATGGCTGTTATCAATATGTTCAATTTCCCTTCAGAATAACGTGAATAAAAATTACGAAAATCGTGACGAAGATCCTCAAATCATGAATATAAATCACATTACTCATACAAAAATCGTGACTAGTACCCTGAAATAATGAGCATGAATCACTCTATTCATGACTGAAATACCACGAAATATAAATTACGAAAATCGTGACTAAAATCCTGCAATGATGATCATAAATCACGCTACTCTGACAGAAAAATCTGTTAGCAAACTCATGAATAAAATATCACTGTAACTTGATGAGAAACAACAAAAATTGCGAATAAGCTCATGCAATCATGAACATCGTTTAACTGTCGCCTGTGTATTCCCAAATTGTGAGCAAGAATCACAACAAAAATTTAACATGTCCAGGGAACAACCACAGTTACTCTACCAAACATTCGAATATAACGCCATGTATATATTCGACGCGAACTAGTTTTTTGGAAAGAAATAGTTTCATGAATACGAGGTTTAATATTCATAATTTCAGGAACTTGGTCACGGTTTTCGTAAATCCTTCAGTTCACGAAATCGTGATCTTGTTTTCATGAATTTATGGACGGATTTTTTCCGTGCACGCATTTCGTAATATTTCGTTAAGAGTTTCAAGTCAATGAGAACATCCGCGAAATATCGATCACTCATCCCCATTATTGTCAACTTTGGTTTACCGTGTGTCAACAGCCATCTTCACCGTTTCCAAAGTTACTAATTCCCCGTGCCGTCACTCGGTTATACCCACTAGATTGGTTTATTCACAGTTACTGGGCGGGTCTTTCGTTTCATTTGACTTCTAGTCATGAATATAGGAACAATTCTGATTTTTGAAACACGACGTAGCCAGGACAACAACCTATTGCTTGATTAGTACTAGTACTAATTTTGTACAGTAAATAATCGCAATTTTTACGATAGTACGAGTCTTTTGTCATGAAATTCTGATTAAAGAAACACAAAAATACGAACAGATTTTTTCGAGTGTTGAAGGGAAATGCACTGAATTAAAACCTAATTCAACTATTACGTTTTGCATTTTGCTGCCAGTTTACATTTTCTTTAATGAATTTTATATTTCTACTTGTGCTTTTAAAAAGTGAAACACTTTCTCATCAGTTATCTGAATCAGAGATATTCTTCTTCCAGCAGATTTCCAGATCCGTAAATATCCTCCCACTCGATGGCACACTATTGACAATAACAACAAGTCCCAAATAGAGCCAATCAGTCAGCCAATTTAAACGCCATAAAACAAACACATGCTCAACCACTTTTCAGCAGTTAGCCTTCGACCAACCTTCCCTGCCTTTGAAATGCTATTTTTCACTACGAGCCACATTTCGGTTCGCATTTTTTTTCTCTCTATCTCGATCCACGCCCAAACACCATTTTCCATTGTTTCATTGTCAAAGCGTACCTCGCCAGCTGGCGGCGGCACACCACCACCCGAGAGATGTTTCGAGCGCACAGCAGCAGCTTTGTTGGCATGGAATTTCGAAGGGTGGTTGAAATTTGCTAGCTCAGGGATCCTTGGATTGAGAGGAAGTTGTGGTGGCGGTGGTGGTGGTTCCAGCCTCCAGCCAGCAGCATCAGTATTCAGGCTGGCTGCAGTACTGTACGCTTGTACGCTTTCCCTACCTACTGCAAGACGGGATGAGTCGAGTGCATCGTTGTGCGTGATATGAATGGAAGCCAAAAACGGGGAGCACGATATAATAGTAATGAATGCGTTGCTGATGCTCGACTTGGGAGGTTTTGGCATTGCCGCTAATGGTGAAAGTTCCGAGGAAAACTTTTGATACATGCTGGGTGGTTGTTGGTTCTCTGTTATTGCTTTCGAGGAATCCCCTTGAATGTTCGAAATGGGGAAAGGGGAATTTTTTGTTGGACCTGTTCTCTTAGATTTGCGAGATCATCGACAAATGGGCGCTTCTGTATAGTTCGCTTTACTTTGCAGTAGCAAATTTGAGTAACTGAACTCGGCGAGCGGAAAAAAAACGACTTGAATCGTGTTTGTTGGTTTAATTTTATTACCGTAAAGCGAAATTGTTCTTAACATTGCCAGTATGAAAATAAAAATGTTGGACTATGATATATTTCTCTCCAGGGAGAAAATTGAATTACAATCATTTTTTTTTCTAAAGGTCACAAAACTTAGTGAATCGAGGAATTTTATGTTTCGACTTCGTCTCATCAGCAACTGGCACTGAATTAGCACCAGATAGACGCCAGCCAAAAATGGTAACACTGCTTGAAAAGGCTGGATGTTTAAATAGTTTTATACTACTGTTACTTTTTTGGGGGGGAAGGGTTTAAATACTGTGACTTTTTATTATAAACCGGGGAGAGGGTCTATCCTAGAGGGTTACGTAACATATTTTAACTGAAGAATTTAATTATAAATGATTCGTTACGTACGGGAGAATCAATGTAGGGTAATGTTTGACTTAAGAGGGTCCTCTACTCTCCAGACCCGAAATTGAGCCGTTTTTTTAGGAATAAATTGCAAAGTATCTACCCAATAGACTTTGAATCTTTATTTTTTATTTTGAAGCTACATGTTTTGACTTTTTAATTTAAATTTAAAGATCAGAAAAAACATTGGAGACCTTGAAACGTCATTACTTACATTGATGTTGAAATTGCTGCTAAGTAAGACTCTTCATGAAAGTATTTGTCAGATTTCAATAATTTTTTTAACTATTCGGTTAACATTCTGCATTCTGTTTTCCTATCAGTAAATAAAGTTTGTTTCATTTATTTCAAGAACTGAAAGAATGGAGATTTGGAGATCGGAAATGTTTGTAATTTTACATATCTACTTCACTTAAGCTTGCACAAAATCTATCGTCAAAGACGAAACTATTTTTCTTTATTGAAACGAAATGTTTTGTTATTTTATTAAATTTTTGTATATAATACGAATATTTTTCGTAGAATGAACGAACGAGTCGTCCGATTTCATTTTCGTATAATAAACATTTTCGTATTTTTACATGTAATTTTTTCATTCGATCTTTTAGGATCGATGTTTGGCAACATCGGTTTTTTTTTCAAAATATAATATTCACTAAAAAACGTTTGAAGCAATTGTTTCAAAACCGCACAGTATTTCTAGCAAAAGATCAAAACCAGTCTATTCTCAACCACCAAAGAAATCGGTTATGATCCCTAATGTGCTTTCCGCTTCTATGCTGGCCAGCGCGCGTACTTGCTTTTATCTTGTGTGTATTGTCTGCAGAACAAACCGTTACTCTTATGCTTGTGTTATGATCAATCAAGATGACTGAGTGCCATAAACAAAACGTGATTCTTCGACCTAATACGGTGATAATTGATATACGGTCTATTCGCATAAGACCGAATATTCGGGATGTCAAACATTTGTTGAAGGTGAATATGTAGCTTCGGTTCGGTGACTTCACCCTTATCCGATTCAAGCATATCAGGCACCCGGCGCTCATAACGTTCAACAAATTGGCGCAGGCGAAAAGATTCATTTCGCTGAATTTAAAACACGTGCTCTTTTGGGACAACACTAAAATCAAGATCCACATATATATGGATAATAGCAACATAGAAGTTAAGTTACGTGATCTGGCACCACTTACCCGCAAGGTGACTATTAAAAGATATGTCGTATTTCGGAGAAAAGGAGCCAGAACACATGGAAAAACTACTTTCCAGGTATTCCAAATGGTATTTTTTTCGGGTGAGAATGCGGATGGACCAACCCATTCGAAGTACAAAACTCAAGGTGGTTATATCATTACACACAGAGGACTCGTCGTACATATCAAGGACGGTTGGACGGATTGATCCTCGTCAAGGGCGCCAACCTTAGAGAAGGCGCTGAAATAGTTATCGGTTTTATAAAATAGGTCCGTATAGGAGTGTCATTTCTAGGTATGTTATTGTTCGAGAGCTGAACTAAAAAGAAAGCCAACGTTAACACCAAAATGGCGAATAACTGAGACTCCATCAAAGATTTATCATCATGTCAGATTTATTCACAATACATGGTGTTGTTCTAAATTGTTAAGTGGGTGTGCGATTGCCATTCAAAATCTTTGCACACTGGAACAAGAGGTCCATGAAATAGCCAACAGTAAAGGATAGTAAAGAAAAAATAGCGTTCACGGTGATGATACGGACGTGTACGGCTACAAAAAAGACATGAATGGCCTCCAAGATACTGTTGACAAGGAAGCAAATATTTACCCGCCGTGAAAAAAGATCTCCGCGTGTTTTTGGCATGTCGCGCGTACGGGATCAGGTATACACACTGTTAATCTTTTTTTTTAATTTTTTTTTCGTCACGTCCCGTGTAGCAAACATCCTTGAACCGTACTAAACAAACGAATTATTATTTTCGCTTTCTCATCAGTAAATCAGAACTTCTGTCTTTGCTTGCCGGGACATCAGTCGGGACTAGCCAGTTGCTTTAGGTATCATATATGTAGTATCTAAGTAGTAGGTACTAGATACATCGTCTAACTTGGTCCCAAGTTTGTGCTAGTTACTGACGAAATGAATTCGAAACATAAAAATCCAGCCCAATTTTAAGTTAGGTCGTGTGCTCTCCGTCCACAAATGGATTCAATCCATTTTTCTCTTTTGATCGCCGGTCAAAGCCGGTCTTCTGTTCTGTTTTATAAATTTTATGAATTTTATAAATTTAATTTTTATGAATTTTACGAATTTTATAAATTTTATAAATTTTATGAATTTTATGAATTTCACGAATTTTATGAATTTTATGAATCTATTGAATTTATTGAATTTATTAAATTATTGAATTTATTGAATTTTATGAATTTTTATGAATTTAATGAATTTAATGAATTTTGTGAATTTTGTGAATTTTGTGAATTTTGTGAATTTGATGAATTTTATGAATTTCATGAATTTTATGAATTTTATGAATTTTATGAATTTTATGAATTTTATGAAAATTCTGAATTTTGTGAATTTTATGATTTTTATGAGTTTTCTGAATTTTATGATTTTTATGATTTTTATGATTTTTATGAGTTTTATGATTTTTATGAATTTTATGAATTTTATGAATTTTATGAATTTTATGAATTTTATGAATTTTATGAATTTTATGAATTTTATGAATTTTATGAATTTTATGAATTTTATGAATTTTATGAATTTTATGAATTTTATGAATTTTATGAATTTTATGAATTTTATGAATTTTATGAATTTTATGAATTTTATGAATTTTATGAATTTTATGAATTTTATGAATTTTATGAATTTTATGAATTTTATGAATTTTATGAATTTTATGAATTTTATGAATTTTATGAATTTTATGAATTTTATGAATTTTATGAATTTTATGAATTTTATGAATTTTATGAATTTTATGAATTTTATGAATTTTATGAATTTTATGAATTTTATGAATTTTATGAATTTTATGAATTTTATGAATTTTATGAATTTTATGAATTTTATGAATTTTATGAATTTTATGAATTTTATGAATTTTATGAATTTTATGAATTTTATGAATTTTATGAATTTTATGAATTTTATGAATTTTATGAATTTTATGAATTTTATGAATTTTATGAATTTTATGAATTTTATGAATTTTATGAAGTTTATGAATTTTATGAATTTTATGAATTTTATGAATTTTATGAATTTTATGAATTTTATGAATTTTATGAATTTTATGAATTTTATGAATTTTATGAATTTTATGAATTTTATGAATTTTATGAATTTTATGAATTCTGTGAATTTTATTAATTTTATGAATTCTATGAATTTTATTAATTCTATAAAAGCTATAAAATCAACAAAATCAATGAAATCATAAGAATCATAAAAATCTTTAAAATCTATAATATCTATAGTCTATAAAATCTATAAATTCTAAAAAAATTCTAAAATCCATAAAATCTATAATATCTTTAAAATATATAAAATCTATAAAATCCATAAAATCTATGAATTGCATGAACTGTATCAATTGTATGAATTCTATGAGCTCTATGAATTCTATGAACTTTATGAATTCTAAGAATCTATGAAATCTATGAATTCTATGAGCAGTGATTTAAATTCGATGAACTCCATAGAATTCATTATGTCTATGCTTTCTTTTAACTGGACGATTTCAATGAATTCGATTAATCAATTGATTTACATTATTTTGATGATTTTTATAAATTCCATTACTCCTTTGTACGCATCCTATTATTTTTTAATTATTTAAACTTTATGAAATCTACGAAGTCTAGGCATACTAGAAATTCTTTTATTTTATGACATCGAAGTGTTCTGAGTTTTATGAAATTTATTATTTCGATAAATTCTATGTATTGCACGAATTCCGTGAATTCAGTGCATTCTACAAAACCTGTGAATTCTGAGAAGTCTTCGAATTTTTATTTGAGAATTTTATAAATTTGGATTTGGAAATTCCATGAATTCTCCATTATTATTTTTTAATTCTGCGATTTCTTGAATTCCATCAATTCTAAAAAATTTGAGATTTACACGAATTCTGAAAGTAATCCTAAGAAATTTGAAATTTCTAAGATTTTGATATTCTATGAATTTTGAGAATGTTATAAATTCGATAAAGACCATCATTTCTATGAATTCCAGTTTTTTTTTGTATCTGAGAATTCCACGCATTCAATGAGTTCAATAAATCCGACAAATTCTAAAAATTCGATGAATACACAATGGAACTTTGTGTACCATTAACAATATCTAAAAACAAGACCAGGTGAACGTGCCTTGAGATTCAGAAATCATAAATGTACATGCTCACTAGCGCCGCCTTGTAGTTGAATCCTAAACTATTCAGTATATTATCTTGAAGGTTTTGTTCTTCTAAGCAACTTTGTTGAAGACATTAACCTGCTAAAGCACCAGAAACTTGAGGTATACTAAGACACACAAAATATTTCACGACTGCACTGATGAAAGATTTCATCCGATTTTGAATATCCCGGTGGGGCGATCATCTGAGTTCGGTTCTCAATCCTTACACATAGGCTTTGAGATTTTTCAAACCCGATAAAAAAGATGCGAAAGATTCTAAGTTTAAATCGTTGATATTCGAAACAAAAAAATAGCAAGGTAATCAAAGGCTCAAATCATATTAACAATGGATTGAGGCACAGCTTAACCATCAATATACAAATTCGTTCCAAATTTAAATATTTACCTTAAATGCGCACGTATTTCACCCATCTGTGCGAAGTGTTGCTATAAACCGTGAACTCCGCAATCAATCGAAGCTTCATGATAATGGCATTTTTGTGTTGTAGTGGGGAAACACTGTAGCATTATTCAACAGGTTTACCAGGTAAACTTTTATCGCTCAAGCAATTTAATTGTAGGATTTTTCTTTATTAGATAAACTTATCCGTCGCTCTACATTACCAAAAATAATTCACACAATTTGCAACTTAGTACACTGCTTGCCAATGGCTTGCACTTTATATATTTTGTGGCAGTCTTTAAACAATTCATCCAATCTAAAACTGCCATTAAAATTCCAACTCTGTTATGAAATAATCCAATTCGACAGTAAATTAATTGCAAGGCCAATACAAGTTACAACCATGTTGGAAATTGCAATTAAACTTAACGAACGTGCCGAGAACTACGATCGACACACGGGCACTTAATTAGGGCGAGCGAGCAACAATTCATCTACTCGACAATAATGGGTGAATCCACACGGGAAACCCACTTAGCGAGTTGTCACAAGCACTTAGGACCGAGTGGGATCCGTTTGCTCCGTTCCCCCTCCCCTCTCCCCCTTTCCAATCAACTATCTGTCGGTGGCAATTTCGATTGCTCAACAAAAATATCTATTCCTATTGGCACCTTTCGGACTGGGACACAGTTAGCAAACATACGGCTAAGTGGGACTAGAACAGGACCTACACCATACACCGGAGTAGTCAGTCACAGACTGTTGGCACTAAACTAGCGCTAGAGGCAGATCGTACGATTTCAATTTTCGCTTTTCGAAAAATAACATATTGGTTTGTCTGTCAGTCGGGCGGAGACTATTTCAAATGGCAAATCGATCTGTCCCCAATCGAGACTCTATAAATCAATTCAAGTGAGTGATCGCATTGCATTCCTGATCGGCGGAATTTTTGTTTCAGAAATATTTTGACGGCTTGAGCTGCGAGAAAATATTTTTCGCTTTGCTTGTTCGCTTATTGTTGATCCAAAAATGTGCATTCCTGGCATTGGGAAGGTTACGTGAAAACTCACTCTCGTTCGTACCTTGTTTGGGGTATATTTTTACTCTTTCTGTTTGTTTGTTTGCTTTTTAAATGTACCATTTCCGGATCGATTTGAAACCGTCAATCTCAGACCGGACTCAGCGAACCCGGCTCACAATACAACGAAAATAAACATCAGCAATTTGGTCTTTAACCGGGAAGATGCTGTGTGTTGGGACGCATGCAGAACGAGGGGAAGGTCAAATATTTTGGTCGGAAGCTCAGTTTTGTATGACCTTTCTGTTTATCATTATATTTGGCAAGGAATGAATCGGTTCAGGATAAATTTTCATGCCTTTTTAATTAAAGATTCTGAGACAGGTGATGTTTAGAATCAGGAATCAGTAAGAATTAGCATTATCACGCAACATTAATTTCCAAGAGGGAAGAATTTGATTGAACCGATTTATGCATTGAAGGCACAAGAACTAATTTACAATTAGGTTGGATTTTCGTATTTCTAATTCATCTCGTCAGTAACTAGCACCAACTTGGGCCAAGTTAGACGATGTATTCAAACTAGTACCCAAATTAGCACTAGTTAGGCACTATATCCGAGACATGATTCGGAACTTGCCAGTTGATTTAGGCGTCACATATCTGACTGTATGGATATAGTGTCTAACTATGGTTAAGTTGGTGCTAGTTACTGACGAGATGAATTCAAAACTCAAAAATCCAACTTAACATTATAATTAACAAGTTTTTGTCTTACTTTTGTCATTACTTTTAAGATAATGACAATCTGAACTCCAAATGTCATAAATATATCAGATTTTAAATGTGTACGGATTCTCGTTCGTCGGGGTTGATGTGCCAAGGGATAAAAAAAGCTCAGAGAAGAATATTCTTTCGTTATATTTACGATTTGAATAAAAAACTCATTAAATTCATATCTCGGCTCCGGTTCATTCTGTTTTTAGCATAATACAGACTGCAATGCAAATGACCCTATTATCGAACGTACCAGTAATTATAGCTATGCAAATACGTTTGTCAGCCGTATTTTAAATGTCGAACCACATTCCGGTTAGATCTTCCGGATCTGAAACCAGCCTATTTCTGTTGTGGTTTTGTTTTATGAACGTAACTGATTTTGCGGTAGCTTGAGGTAACAGCTCTCGTTTCACGCTCTAGAAACCAACCGAAAATGATTTTCATCTAGATAGTGTATATACGTTTCCAACATTTACTTCACTGACAAACTCATTTATTCGCATTTGGATTTTTTACCATTGCAATAAGACTCCACTTTATTATATACACCGGCTCCATTCTCGTTGATATCATCTTCGCCTTCTGGTAGATATGCCGTAAATATGCCACTTAAACCAGACGCCCTCGCGAGGTAAACCGTAAAAAAGTTTAAATTCTATAACGAAATTGATTTTTTGTTGCCTCCTCCCAGCCCTCCGAAAAGATCGTCAAATACTGAAAGCTTAAATGGTTCCAGGTATATCACCTTCTTTTCCAAAACAAGACAGAACTTTTGCGAAAGAAGAACCACAACCGGCACAGTCTTGGTAGGCCATGATTTTTACGTCAAGCGAAAAAGCTTCAGCTTCGGGGGCGAACCAAACGTGGAAAGAAATTAAAAACCATTCCGAGGCAACCGTTTCACGGTTTCATTCCAGCGGGCGAACGCATGTTCGTGTTCGGGCACCTTAAGCGAAAGGTACAACTAATAATAACACTGAAAAGTTTCGGAAAAATCGATTTACAATTTTCTCTCCCTCATATTTCGCTCTCGCTTCGCTACCTCCGGAGCCGTTTCGTTTGGAGCCATGTGTTTCAAAAACACCGCACACAAACACCACACGAAAAGAATGCCGCAAAGCGCCCGCTTTGGTGATAGTATTGGGATGGGCGGGGGCGGGAGGTCGAGGTCCGATCCTGCCACCTGCAAGGTGCCACACATTCCCACAAGTAAATACACTCCAGCAGCAGCACTCACCAGCTTCGATCCGACCCACCATCGATTCGTTCCAGCAGCAGCAGCAGCAGCTAGCTGCCGCAACGGTTGCTGGCCTGACTCCGGTGACCCCGCTCTGTCCGACTGACCCGCGTGGCATCCAAGTGAACGGTGCTGGGTCCACTCATACACAAACACCGGCACAGGCCGCAGGTACTCCCAAAAGGAATTAATATTTCAATAACAGCACACTCACTGGTGGCGGTGGTAGGTACCTGAGTTTTGCTGGCTGCCTTTTTTCCAGGTTACTACTACGACGAAGACTCACATCATCAACAATAACAACAACAACAACAAACAGACCAGCTGACTACTAACCGAGCATGTCTACGGTCGGAAGGCGCTGGGGAAAAACAGTGGCTCATGCCGAATTCCAATTCCAAACAACGAGAACAGGATTTTTGCGCAAACAAAGCAAGCGGTGTTCCGTGGATAAAAGTGACGGAATTACGTTTGTGCAGCTTGAAATACACGCAGGGCGAACACGAGAAAGAGTTATTGTTTTGATCCTATGCGCCCCCACACAGTCTATTCCTGCGGAGCAAAGTTCGTCCGTCCGGCTTGGAAAAACCGCATCAGTAGAGTGCCAACGGTTGCAATGTCTATCGGGCTGGTAGAATTCGATTGGCGATGGGGATGATAAACAGTTATTTTTCTACTACAACCGTTTGTTTGTCGTGGCGGTGTGCTGGAAGAGAGAAAGTGAGGAACACGTTTCTATCCGGTGGTTCACTGATGAGGGTACAGGTTTATTGAGGTTTGGAATTGTGTAACTTTTCTGTTGATAAAATGGTTATACGATACCGGAGCTAGGAATCGAGTTTTTCCATCTAATTTACACGCATAATTAACACAACTGGAATAGAGCTAGGAGGTCGGACTGAAACGTAATATGTTTCACACTTTCTTAACGGCATAGGTTGCTTTGATGGTTACTTTTTTCTGATGAGGGATGCCAAACCG
This sequence comes from Topomyia yanbarensis, assembly GCF_030247195.1. Classification (NCBI taxonomy): domain Eukaryota; kingdom Metazoa; phylum Arthropoda; class Insecta; order Diptera; family Culicidae; genus Topomyia; species Topomyia yanbarensis. Next base: position 217,021,051 of record NC_080670.1, read on the forward strand.
TGCTGAAAAATGTTGACAGTTCTGGGAGAATTCGTTGTCGATTACAGAGTAGTCGTTATATTGTCGCTGCAGCACTATTCTGCAATGCGCTGAACAGTCCAGCGACGCGAAGATTTCTAGCGACGTCAGTGGAATTGTCATTTCATGAATAAAATAAACAAAGAAATTTTCGTCAATAAAACTATAGTTAATCTTATATTTTGTGTTGTCATGGTTATAGTCGACATGCTACTAAAAATCAATCACTTTCTTATTTATTTTAATCATGTGAGATCATGATAAATGAATATCATAATATAGAACTTTTAAATGCGATTGTATGGCTCTAATTTGAATTTTTTTCTTTAAGAATCACAAAAAGATTGGTTTTGAATTATTTGTTTATAATCAAAACATTTAACAAAGTCTAGACTACACCAAGAAACTATGAACTTCGCTGGGGTAACGTATGCTGACGAGCGACAAGTCGCTTCTGATTTTTGTCTGCAGACACAATATTCGGTAATGGTGTAATATATTCATAGGTTTTTTAAAATATTATTTATTTTTCTTCTTTCACATCTAATATTAAATAACCATTTCCAATCATCAAGTAGATTGCTCAATTGGTAAAATAGGAACAACAATCCAAAATACAAAACACACTCAAAGATTCTTAAATATCTCTAATAATAGATTGATTAAGGTAATCTATTACCTAAATCAGATGCAAATCATTTCCAAAAAACTTGTACTGTATATTAAACACTGTAAGACAATTTTAGATTCTTTTCAAATCGCACGACATTTAAGGCGACCTCCTCATCAGTGGCTCTTTAAACAGGCCGTTTTTCAGGATTTTTGAACAAATGATCATTAGCGTATTTTTTAACATATATTAATACAACAAAAGCTTTTTTTTCAAGAGTACTGGAGCTGTACAGCTAGGTACTCAAAAGGGCTCTGCGTCAGAGTCACTCACTATAATTGCAGATGAGACGGGAAATGTCACCCACTAAAACACTGCTCAAGACCAATTGCAGCGGAATCTGAATTTGATATTCATTGTACGGTTCGGATACGTGCTGGCGTAGGGACTTCGTGATCGCGTGTATTATCGCGAATGGCTCGAGCGTTTGTACGTTAACGTGTTCGATCGCGTATGCATTTGTATGTCGCGAGTGCTATCGTGTATGTGATTTCGCGTGTAAAAATTCTATTTTAAAATCGTGTGTCCTTTTACATACTCGCGTGTGTTCTGGGATGATTGAGCGCGGACCGTGAATCTGATACTAAATTTTCGGTGTGTGGTTCAAATGCTAGAAGAAAGTGAATTCTTCCTTATCACTAGAGTTACCCGTTCATGTCTTCATGGAACGTGTTATATCTTGTTCTAGTAATTACCACTATTATCTTGCTCCGGACAAACCAGCAAAGCAGCCGTTAGGTATTCTGTGGCAGAAGCCAAGTTTCTCGGATCTGACTCCCGTTTGATTTTGTTGTTATGAAGGATGCAAATCACATTCGTTCGAAAAAGCAATCCGTCGTAATGAAGAATAAGGCTTAATATACTCCATTTCCCGCATTTTTTGGACGTTATAATTTTTTGCATCAAAGAGTAAAGTAGCAAAATACACGCGCGTAAAATTACTAATATACAAAGCAAGGTTTCCAGCACAGTTAATGCTTATTTTGGGCCGCCTAACATTATTTCACATTTTCGTCATTTTTTTAGTTGTGGCCCTCAGTTTGTTTTCCACTGTTAATATTTGTTTCATTTTTAAATTTTTTTTTTGGTTCTTTCCTTTTAGTTTTTATTCCCTAAAAATAATATTTGAATTAAGTATACTGCCCACGATAGCAAATCAGTCCTATGAAGATAGGAAATCCCATAGAAAATGGAACAAATATGCGATCGTGGACAGTATATTCCTAGGCATTTTCTCGATATTCGCCGTTACGAAATTTCTAAAGCGTATCTTATTCATCTAATCAGTTTCCTGGTGACTATGCACCGAGACTTATAATATATTGAAGCGCACGCAAACTTCAGCACAATTTTGAATCGAGTCCCCAACGTTACTAATATAATCTCATGACACTTTTAAAGCGCGCAATAATATGTACAGCCTGTAGAAGAATAATAATCGGACTAACATTCATACATTCGGGTCTGGCCGGTGCCGGTATTGATCAATAAACAACGGATTTTTCTCAGACTACACTCAGGTTTTTATCACGCTGTTTTTTTTTTATACGCGGTTTTTTTACGCGTAAAAAAACCTGAGTGTACTTTAATGTTGAATGTGAACATTCCAATAATTATGAAGAGTCTACGTGAACAATTGGAGTACCCCCACCTTCCTCTTCATACATAAGCGTGGACTTGTAACCCCCCCCCCCCCCCCCCCCCCCATAACTGTCCACGGGGTACACAGACGCCCTCTGCGTGTGTAATTTGAAAGGTAGGGTATAACGGTCCCGGAAGCTTCTATTGAATTTTTAGTTAATCGATCTTTCGGTTCCGGAGATATGGGTCGAAGATAAAAAATATGGTTGTGGTTTAAAGTGAGTCCCAAAGGGAATAAAAGTCATATCTCAATGAACAGATATATCAACGCCCCCGAGGGGATATTAGGATAACAGAATGACGTTCCCGAAGCGATCTTTTCACTCAAATTCGGCCTAAATCGATTTAGGTTCATAAATTTTATTTTTTTATTTCGATTATAGAGGTTTGAACCTTAAAATCATTCACCTCTTCGGGTTAGAAAAATTTCTTAAGGAAAAATCTCTAACCCTATGTGCGAGGTTGAGAATCGAACCCAGGTGAGCTGCGTACAAGGCAATCGATTTACCAACTACGCTATGCCCGTGCCCGTTCATAAACTTTAGTTTCATTTTACAAGTTTAGTTGTTTTTTTTTTCTCTGTGCGGTTTGATAAAAAGAGTGGGAATTTACATTCTAGCAAAAGTGAATTATATGTAACAATTTAGAACATCAAGGGAGTGCTAATAGACGTAGACATTACAAAGATCAAAAACGATGTACTTATGATGAAAAAACGACGGTACGAGCTCGTTGGGTACGAGCCAGTTTGCCAACTTATGCTTAATACCGTCAGACCAGAGAGTTACATCTAACACCTCTTCTCTGCCAAATCGTGCAAATTCTGGACAATTTCGGTCATTAAGTGTATGCAGATTTGTGATACTTAAGAATTCGATTAATTCGATACTTCTAAAATCGATATCAAATTATGTTATGGGCATTTACATCACTGTTGATTAAGAGTGCAAACCCATTTCTGCCACAGTACACAACCCTTTTGAAATTATCAGAAGGTGATGATGCGGCAAATAAGCCGAACAATAGGCGTATTTCCTGTTTATGAGCTTGAGCTTGTGCGACCACCCCTGGCTGCTACTCCTTTATCGATCTGGACTAGCTGATGTTGCACAGGGAATAAGTAGATAATTATGTTTGGGAGTAGCGAAATATCTTTCAATGTGCATTTCCTGGTAATCCTAAAGTGATTATTGATCAATGCCGGCGCCGACCAGGCCCGAAAGTAGATCGCGGAAGGAAAGGGAAGGAATGTCCGATACTTGCTTTTGCTAGAGGCCGTATATACTACTGCGGCGCACTCCATAAGTATCACGGGAGGATATTTGTTAGCAAGTGTAGAAGTTGGATTCTGATTCTTCTTTACCGACGTCAGAGAGGTGAGACTCCACTTTCTGGAGTAGAAGAATATCGATCCATCAACTCATGAACCGGGGAACAATGGCGTTACTTCCCTTCTGAAGGAAGACGTGACCGCAGATTTTTTCACCTCAGAAAAATCTCAACGACCTCGGCAGGAATTGAACCCAGACCAACTGAAATGAGTGGCGGTCACGCTTACCACTGAACCACCGGTGCCGTCAATAGGCGTATTTTCTGTTTATGTTGCCAAAAGTCATATTGACTGTGACAGCACAAACATCGTGAGTTGTGAGGCCGAGTATAAGAAATGTATCGCTTGCACTTTTCAAAAGTTTACATATACAAAGCATTTGACGTGGATTTGTCATGCCATTTTTTGTTGAATGCTACGAAGACAGGGTTAAGTAGCTTTCCAGCATAGAAGTTTCTTGTGTGGAAATACGGTTCTTGAACCAAAGTTATGGAGGCTTTTCCTTTCTGCATTTTTTGTGTTGATCACAGCACTACACATTTCATCATCAGCGCTTATTGTACAGCAACTGGAAAATACTTAAACACGTTATCTTACAATCTCCTATTGCGAACCACGTAATGGGTATTCGTGACATAACCATCATTTAAATCCCACGATTTGCGATGAAACAAACGTCCATGGTGTCCATGGATTCGCTTAACACAGTAAGAATAAGACCAACGACAATCCGTGCATGACTGGTATTCAGTCCTCGGCACGAAGAAACACATCGACTTGAGGACTCCTGTTTTTAGTCGCCTCTTACGATATAGGAGCAGGAACCCAGTGGATCAATTCTTGGCTGAGCTACTTCAACCCGCAAGATACCAAACGGGCTGTAGGGGACCATTCATAAATTACGAAAGGCTTTTAGGGGGGGGGGGAGGGGAGGGGGAGTTAGCTAGATCGTTACGTAACATGTTTTCACCGAAGAAAAAAAAATTTTCTAGGAATTTGTTACGTAACAGGGGAGGGGGGGATGAAGAAATTTGTGGCAATTTGTTACATGAGGGGAGGGGGGAGTCAATTTTGGGCAATTTTTGCGTCACGTAATTTATGAATGGTCCCTAGGCTGTTTTTCCCGGAAAAAATAATAGACTGTTATCAACCCACTAGTGGACCACAGCCACACCAGTTCAAAATATGTTGGCATGAAGATAACATTGAACTAATGCTGATTAAGCTAGTCATTTGAAAATTTCTAGACTCCGCCCACTTCGCTTGAAGTTTTTGATATTGGCACTATGGGAAAAAATATATTAAATGCTACAACTTTTGAGGTAGCAGTTGGAAAATTATACTGCATGTTTTTTTTTGTAAAGAAAAAAATCTTAGCATTGTAACAAAAGCCTCTTCATTTCCCAAAAAATAGAGGAAGTTGGAGCCTTATGACATTTTGTCCAAAAAAATCCTTATTAAAAACCATCGTGCTCATTGCTGCAAATCATGCATTCTCTGCAAAATTTTTTTTTGCTATGCCCTGATAACCATCATAGTTTGGATAAATAAGAAAGGCACTCTTGCGCCTATGGGTAGATTAAAACAGGATTTTTCTGGGGGCAATCGCCTCTTTTTCAGATTAAAAAATCATAACCTTAAGTGTGCAGGTAGGGAATCGATCTTGGGCGAGCTGCGTGAATGGTTTTAGATTCATGTGAGGCAGCTGGACGAAGCTATTGAGCTTTTAATATTAATTACTTTTAGGGAAGTATAATGTCCTTTTAAAAGTATGCAAGACAGAGATAAAATACAAAACTTCATAATCGAATAACTTTTCACAACAGCATCGTTTCAATCTGGGATGTACAAGGTGACACTGTTTACAAACAACCCGGTGTACAAACTCTAGTTCAAACATCAACGATTTGCACAACGCAAAAAGAGTCAACGCTAGTGATGATGAGAGTGAGAAAGAGAGAACTAGTGCCTCGAACCTACGTGTACGCACACCTAGGTGTAGGTCCATGGGGTTCAATTGCACAGGCGAACATGTGCACGTGTTTAGGTACGAAATAGCGTGTGCGATGTGCATTAGGGTGGGACAAAAATTAGATTCCAGCTCGGAGCAACTTTTTAGATACCATTTGGGTCCTAGAACAACTGCGCAAATTCTTAGCTCGATCTCTGAAACTGTATTTTTGCGCCCACTGTTTAAAGTTTACATGGGATTTTGTATGGGAAAATTAACTTTCACCAAATAATTCCTCCAGGAGTTTTCCATTACTTTCTAAAAATAAATCGTTATGTGGCTTTTATAGGAAATTTGACAGTCTCGAAAATCACGAAGCGATCTGATGCTTGAGAAAAAAGTTATTAAGCAGAAACCGATTGATGCTCTGACGATTGATAAAATATTCATTTTTTTCTAGTACCACTGCTGTTGGTTGTCCAATTATACGCAATTTTGTTTTAATCCTCTCTTAACGTATCTAAATCGTTTATCTATACTATTTGGCCACTTCGCAAGGTTTTGAGGGATAAATTGAGGCTTCTTTTGTACATAATAAGAGAAAGTTAAAAATTTTGTATATAATAAAACCGTCAGAAGCAGTGATGCTATGAAAAGTAAAATTTTCATCAATCTTCAGGGCATCAATCGGTTTTTGCTTAATAACTTTTTCCACTAGCATCAGATCGTTTTGCAGTCTTCTAGGCTTTGTTTCCTTGACAAATTTCCTATGAAAATCAGGCATTTATTTATTCTTAGGAAGTAAGGGGCGACTTTTGGAAGAATTATTTTGCAAAAGACGATTTCCCCATGCGAAATCCCATGTAAACTTTAAACCGTGGGCGCAAAAATATAGTTTCACCGATCGAGCTTAAAATTTGCAGAGTTGTTCTAGAAGCTAAATGAGACCCAAAAAGTTACTCGGAGTAAAATTTTATTTTTTTTTTATATAACCATGTCCCACTCTAATGTACATATGGGAAGGCTGCTGTGAACCAATTTTTCAAACATATTTTTTTACCAATGATTTCTTAAATTTGTATGAAATTTTGGTTTGGAGCAAAAAGTGTACAATTTATACCGAAATGAGTCTCCAGTTTTTCAATAAAACAAACAATATTTGGATGGTTGAACGATATCAATACACTTTCCTAAAATTCTAAAACTCCAAAATTTTAAGGAGTAATCGTTTGACCCTTTTTTAGCATTTACGTCGATGATATCAGAATTGACATTGAGCAGTAATGCTGGAAACGGATATTGTTGCTTGTGAAGTAGTTATTTTAATTACTTCCGCATAAAGTTTGCCATAACCGGAAATTTATAGACGGAGCAGACACGTAGCAATCTCATTTTCATAGTGACATACTGTTGCCTGAGCGTGAAGCGTCTCACTGACAAATGATATTCTACATAAACATTTTAAGATGCTGTCTTCAGAAAAAATATGATTCGTAATCAACTTTGCCCAATATGTTTAATTTAATTACTTGTTTCATGCTAAACTATTTAAATACTATTCCTACTAGTTTAATATATTAAGAAAAGATGGTTTGGACATAAAAATACACAACTTTTCGAAAGGTACGGATAGCATTGGCCTATTTCAAAGTTTAAATGGCGCTCGATATACGTCGGAAATGAATGTCAATTATTTCAAATATTCGCATGTGGGTCTCCTTCTATCCGTAGGCCAATTTATTAACTACGCGGATGCCCCTGGTCCACGAAGTTTGGGACACTGATCATGTGTTGAATATAACACATTATTCTGTTCTTTAAGATTGTTCTATCGTGAAAGAAACCTTCCATAGTCCATCCTTCAGCTATCGAGGTAATCACCATATGTATTACCGTTGTCGACCCAATTATTTAAACTATTCACGTCCTACATGTAGTAGGTACGGTATGGTACAATATCAACTGATGACATTTCTGGTATGCCGAACGACTAGTTCCAGAATTTTTACACGGTGACTGCTACTAAGTAAAGATTTTCATCTACAACTAATTCTGCAGGCAAGCTCAATATTCATCCCGTTCTGTTGAAATTTTTATGTGGAAGGGCCCTTTCTGCATCGTTAAATACATATCAAATACCATAAGTTAGGAAAATGAACCATTGAAACTAGTTGAGTGGTGTTCATAAAAAATCTTCCCTCGTAAACCACTGGCTCGAAAAAAAATCCCTTCCGCCAATTGTGGACTCCATAAAATTTCATCTTTTTAAAAAATCAATCACTCGCACCGATAGGATCGAAAAAAAAATGAAAGGATTCATCGGGAAAGCGACCCAAGCACCAGCAAACGCCCGTGGTAGCGTGGTGGTGGCGTAGCAGCATGACGGCATGAGGCACACATGTTCCCCTGCTTAACAGTGACGGTGTGGTATTTGCTGCAGGATACTCCGTTTGGCGAGAAGTGGAGTATAGCGTGTTCCAAACCGTAGGTTGTCGGTTTCGTGGTAGAGGTGGAGGTCAGGCAAAAAGTCACTTCGTGCTCGTCCCTCACACACAGGCACACAGGCCAGGTTTTATTCGTCGTGTTATTTTTTTTCCTCGCTTGCCTGCTTCTAGATAAAGGAACTATTAAATAACGTTGCAATGCAGATAACTTGGGCTTCTTGACACACAACCGAAACTCTGTTCTCATTTGGCGTTTCGATTTACAGCCTTTCACTCTCCGAGCACCAGCAGTAGCAGCCAGCTGTGGTCGAAGCCAGGTCTATTGTTAGCATAATTGCTTTTCTGATATTGTTGTGCTACAAACAATGGACCGAGCACGCACTGAACCAGCACCAAATCTATCACTTTCCTCTTTCATCGCCCCCACAACATTTAATAGGACGGGCAAAACACCGAATCACATTGTCCTGATCAATTCTTAATTAAAAACTCCAATGAGACATTATGAAAACGAGTAACATGAAAAGCCAAACACTATTTCGGGGAACCGCACCACATTTGCTCTCGCTCTTCGACATTTGACCCCACTCTCGGATCGGAAGTTGGCCACTGGTAGCACCTCACCAGCAATCAATCCCCTTCCCCCTTGATTGATTGGTGGGAGGTGGGTCACACACTCTAATATTGCTTTCCGTACAAATTTCACCTCGTCCTCCGGTCACCTGCTGGTTCCTAATACTTCAATTTCAGCTAGTACTTTTGCTAAACACGATACCGACGACAGCCACGGTAATGACGATGAAACTAGTGACAATCATGACTTCGTTTTTTCCTATTTTTTTTGTTGTTGGCCCCAACGGGTTGGGATTTTCGTATTTTTTTTTCGAGCCGTACGCGGGTAGAACAATCGAACACTAGAACGCGACGACACTTCGATACCGTTGTGCTGGCAGTTCTCCACTAGGAGCACTGTCCCAACGAAACTGAACGGAACCCTCCACGACGCGGCTAGTCCAGAGAAAGACCCATACACAAGAGAAAAGACCGCACGACCGATCAAACTACCGACCGACCGACCGACGCACGCCAGAGTCTGAGAGCCGAAACGAGTAGGGACCCTCTAGGCGTTTGTACACAAAATACTCTACGACGATACACCGAAAGAAAAATACGGTTCTACTAGGGAACAACAGCTAAAATCGCACTTCTCGTGTGTACTAAAAGGATCAACGGTCCCAACGAAACAGGCCAGGAACAACTTTCGAAGCCATCGATGCGACGGGTGCTTCGGGAGTCCAAAACCTGACGCAAACGAAACGACAACCCCAAACAGCACAACTCGGAAAACTCTCCGCTTATTTCTCTCACTTACTGTGTATGTGTGTGTGTTGTACTCATCAAACAAGTGAGTAACGCCACAAACACATACAAACAATTAATCACCCGCTAGGACGAAACAACCACCCCGTTTAGAATGAACCAATATCAGCTGAATGGCCGCACCGCATCACGTTAGCCGTGAAAATTTGCCTTTTTCCCGTCACTCAGCTGAAAGACGGACGACGACGCGATGCGATGATGGCGCGCGCCGATGCTGACGGATCCCAGAGAGAACCAAACACTGACAATCCAGAAAATGAGAGAATATTGAGAGAAAAGGAGTGCTTACTTGGATGGAGTAAATTTTCGCTGCTCATAAACGTTAGACAGTCAGTGAGTGTCTGTGGAAAATGTGCTACACTGCTACTGCAGATTCGCCTCGAGCATTTCGTCTGTGGCTTTGTTGTTGGGAAATGAGTTAAGCACAAATTCACACACACACACACACCCGAACGAGTGCGGAGTATCCGTAGTGCGCCACTGATTGCTTTCTTCAGCCAGTCAACCTTTGGCGATGATGGTGATGATAATGATCATGACGCCTTCAACTTCCTGCAGGGTTGCCAATTGATGCAAGGCAATGCAGAGGTTTTCGGTTTTCATTTCGGTATCCTTTCATAAACAACTTATGTTGGTTGCCGAAAAGGATGATGATGGCGGTAGTGACCCTGGCATCTCGTACAGGGTTAGCTTTGTGTGTTTCGTGGTGAAGCCTATGCCGGTGTTTTCTGGGGTTTTGTTTGTCGTAAATAATAAATCGAGGCCCACGAAAGAGTCGCCAATCGGTGCTGAAATTTTGACTTTATTTAGAGCGCACACAATGGCCGTATATTAAAGGGGGAGAATTGATTTGTATTACAGTGTTTGTTATTTGGCTATTTTTTCATATCATGTAAAAATAATTTGAGAACACTTATATAGATGATACGTATCATAATCATTTAACCCTTAAAGGCGCAAAGCAATTTTTTTCAAATTTTCTAAAAATTGTCTAACAGTTTTAATACTATTTACTATGATAATTTTGAGATGGTTTTCGCAATGTTGTTTTAAAACAACATTGCGCATTTAAGGGTTAAAATTACTCTCGGAAAATATTCCAATTGATTATTGAATCCGATTGTTTCTAAAACCCTTTCCGACTAAATTAGATGGAATTTGCGTTTCGATTTCATCTCATCATAATTCGACACTAACTTAGTGCCAAAACCAAGATTATTTTCACATCGAACTCGCATCGAAATTCCCAAAGAAAATTCTTGAACATTTCAATACATTTAATTGATGAAATTATTTTGAGGAAGGTTTTTTCAGTATTTGGCATCAACTTGGCACCAGATAAGCTAAAAATTAAAAAGTGAAACACAAATTACTAAAAATAGCGAAAACATTAGCCAAACCAGGTTTTGATTTCTCTGTGTGTCATTATCAAATCACAACTTTGAAAAGTTGTATTTTAATGTTTCGTGTTTCACTCGTCAGTAACTGACACCAAATTCCTGTCATTTAGACGTTGTATCACAACTAACACCAAATTGGCGTCATTTGGACACACGGAAAAAATCCGTCCATAAATTCATGAACAAAAACCATGATTGCGTGAACTGAACAATTTACGAAAATCGTGAGCAAGTTCCTGAAATTATGGACAGCAACCCTCGTATTCATAAAACTATCCATGTTTTCAAAAAACTAGTTCGTGCAAAAATGTACGTGGCGTTACATTGCAATGTTTGGTTGGGTCACTGTGGGTGTTCTCTGGACATGTTTAATTTTTGTTAGGATTCTTGTTCATACTTTGGGCATACACTGGTTTATAGTATATCAATCAAAACGATGTTCATGATTTCAGGAGCTTAGTCGCAATTTTCGTAATTTCTCCTCGCGTTACTGTGATATTTTATTTATGAGTATATTATCAGAATTTTCTAGCAGAGTAGCACGATTTGTGTTCTTGATTTCAGGGCTCTAGTTACGATACAGTGCAGAGACGATTTTATCAGCCCTCGATTTTGTCAGCTTCATATGAAAATTGATAGTTGGTAGTTTAATGGGCTCTAGCAGACGAACCAAGCTGACTTCGACTAGATCCTTTCTTGAGCATATTTTCCTTATTTAAGAGATCCGAAATATGCAAAAAAGAAAGTTTTGTGCTGTTAGATCCCTTTAAGGGAAAACTAAACTAAATAATCAGAAAAGGTTATGAGGCTATATCTATGGACGAAAGAATATTTTAAGAGCTTCGGTTTATTAAAAAGCAAGAAAAATATATCTTCCCATTTTTTTCAATTTCTCCGTTTTATCCGTCTAAAATTCACCAAGGCGCTGATAAATACGGGCCTTCATTGTATTCGCAATTTACATTCACGTTTACGTGATATTTTATTCACGAGTTTCCTGATCGATTTTTTTGGCAGAGTAATGTGACTTATGTTCATGATTTCAGGAATTCTTCTTTATGTTATCGTGATATTTTAGTCACAAACAGAATGATTTGTATTCATGATTTCAAGACCATAGTCACGATTTTTGATATTTTAGTAAGGAGTAGTGCAATTTTTGTTCATGACTTCAGGATCTTGGTTACGTTTTTCGTAATTAATATGTACGTTATAGTGATATTTTATTCATGATCTCACTTTAGAAAATGGCACGTGGAGAAATGTGACTAATGTTCATGTTTTATTACTATCGGATTTTTTACTGGGAGTAACGTGACAATTAGGGTTCGCAGTACCGTCCCTTTTTGTCGAGAACCGGTACTACGGTACCGCTACGTTTGTCTACTATTCTCTAATGCATACCAAGGCTCTTTGTTTTCCTGTAAACTAAGGAGTTTTGCTGAATTTTCCGATCACCAATAATTACAAATCGCCCCATTTGAAGCATTTCACCAAGTCTAAAATTGTTAGCTACTAAATCGCTGTACGTTCTTTTATAGAGAAAGGTTTAAGAGCAAACCAAATACAGACATGACTTAGACCATAGTCTTATTACGCACCATCCAGTGAATAATGGAAACCAATCAGAATGTCGCTAATAAAAAAAAATCGTTTAATTAAAAGTCATCTTGCAGACCAATATTTTGAAACAGGTCCCCCTATAGAGTCCATATATTTTTCGTAAAAAAATTGTATGGGTCCGAAAATACCGGTACTGAATTTGGTTCAGTACCGGTATTACGGTACCAAAAATGGGTCGGCATTCCCGGGATTTTCGGTACCGGTATTACCGGTACCACAACCCTAATGACAATGATTTGGTTCATAAAAGCGAAACTGATTCGCGGTATCTTGTTTTGTGAACTGCATGACGAACACGAGTTATGGTGGTATAATACATTTTTGGTGCACAGCGCAGTTTTCGTTTTCTGTCCAGATATCACTTTGAACCTTATCAAATGAATAACGATGTTCGAGGTCCTAATAATTTTCTAACATCTGCTGCTCGCACCTATTAGCAATCGCTGGAAGTTGGACTTAACTATATGATATTTCAAGAAACAAACGCAAATTTTGTGAAATAGTTCACATCAAAAATTGAACACCATCTGCAGAGTTGCATGAAATTGAAATCGATTACGGATGTCTTCTAAATATCACTATAAACACTCAAGCGGGATCACGAATCATGCACTACGAATCATGAACCAGTTTACGAATCCATGAATAACATTTTATGCTTTTGTAAACTATTTCGTAAGCACGAATGGTCAATCGTGGAAATGAAACTACGAATCATGAACCAATTCACTAATGAACTATTATACTAGAAAGCTAATGAACTATTATACTAGAAATCATTAATAAGTTTACCTTTCCATGAATTGCACGAGCTAGAATGGTGAGTGGTGACTGTTATACTAGGAATCATGAACTAGTTCACGAATACATAAACATTATTTTATAGTTTTATGAACTATTTCATGAGCATAAATGGTGAGTAGCGACTAGTTCGCTAGAATTCATGAATTATTTCACGTATACATGAATAACATTTTATGATTTTAAGAAAAATATTTTCCGAGCATGAATCTTGAATCGTGGATAATATATTAGGAATCATGAACTAGTTCACAATTATTGATTCATGAATAATAACCCGGGCTTCGTGAAATTCACGATAAAATGTGTTGATTTTGTGAACTATTTCACAACTAGGAAAGCCAGATCATGTTCAAGATGTAACAAATCAGGAATTAGTTCACATAGCGTCGGACTCTGAATAATGTTTCAAAAGCTATGAACTGAATCGCGATTCAACCTACTAGTTCACGTACCAAAAAAACGATTTGGTAATACTATAGCGGAAACCGAGACAGAAGTTCACAAATCAAAAATAAATGTCTCCACTAATAAAAGCGTTATATATGCGTCACTGAATAAAAATGGTACATAATTATTAAACACATGATTTTTGTTCATTGTCCTGCTTTCGTAACATAAAAACATGATTGTTCCGGAGTTCATGGCATTTTATTCACGATCTTGGGAACATTTTTTTCCGTGCACTAAATACAAACAGTTCATCCAACATGCCAGAACCACAGAAGCTCTGGATCGCTGACGAGTATAGGGAAATGAACTGTCTTTTGGCATGAGAGCGACACGCCTGCGAGTATGCAACCTGTCTGCTTTCCAAAGGAAAAAAATGGATTAACCAATTCGCGCACAAGACCGACCAAGAGCTTCTGTGCTTGGCTAACCGAGACATCATTCGGTGCCAGCCAGTTGCTTTAAGCGTTCCCGCATGTTGTGTGAACTGTTTGAATTTAGTGCTAACTGACGCCAATTTGGAGTTAGTTTTAATAATCGTCTAACTAGCAGTAAGTTGGTGTCAGTTACTGATGAGTGGAAAACGAAACATTTAAATCCAACTTTTCAGAGTGTCTTGTGTCGCTTTGCGCAGAACGGTTATACCATTTTTTTCCTTTGGGAAAAAGACAGGTTGTATAAATCAGAACTTCTGTACTTCCGCGACCTCAATCTGGACCAGCTGTTTGCTTTGTGGAAAAATTGTGCTATGATTTAAAATAAATGATCTATCTGGTGGTGAATAAGCGTCAAATTCTGATGCGACGCAGCTTAAACGGTATTCACTGCTTATTATGATATTATATAATAAGTTTTGAAATATTTGTTGGCAGTTCTATAGAAAAATTTGTTTACTGATTAACTTCGAATTTTTTTGTTTTGTTGAATTTTTGTAATGTTGTTTCTGGTTTGCGACTCTAAATTTATCTTTATGCACTCTACTTTCGAATGCAGTAAGAATTTATTTTCATCCGTTTAGCAAATACTGAATATATAATAGCTCACCGCTCCGCAGGAAACTCAAGAGGAAAAAGAAACAACCAGCCGGTCCCATTTTCCGGTAAAACTCCCCACCATCGCAATCGGGGACAATCATCCCGGAAAGCCGCAATCCAGCGAAGAAAAGGTCAGCATTCATCGAAATCCCCTCTTCGGTTTCCGGCCTTCGAAGCGTCGCGACAAAGCGAACAAACTTGCTGCCAAAAGATAAGATAAATGACTTTAATAGTCATCTTTTAAATGAGCGTTTTTCCCTGTCGCTTCACTTCCCGAGAGGGAAGGACGTTGGCATGCGGATTTTCTTTTTATTACGATCTACCGCAGTACACGGGATGAAAGCACACGCCCAGCATACCGGAGCTCATCCCAGAATGCGTTTTTTCTAGCTCACCCCCGTCGACACGGAAAGCGAAGAAATCTTGCATCTTCTGTGCCAGGATGGGGATGATGAGAGCAAAGAAATTGTAAAGCGCTAGCAACCGGAGTCGACGACTACTACAACATGGTGGTGGCACGTTCCTTTTCCGTACCGGTTCGGTGAAGATAGTAGCTAGCACCTAGTCAAGATCCAATGAATAATAAGAATGAGTGAGGGAGAGGTCAGAAAGTCACGCTACTCATCAGCATCTTCGCCGGTGTCGTTACCATTTTAAACGACTGTCAGACCCCAGATGCCTCGTTTAACCTCTCGTGGGAAAAGTGGGTGGTGGTTTTCGTGTACGGTTTGTTCTCACGTTGCTTGGGGAAGAAGGGTGAGTGAGGTGAGGTTTTATTCGCGACACATGAAAGTAGGAACACAGTATACAAAACACACACTCTAGCCACAATGGAAGTGCCTCCTTAATGACACTACAGAAAATAGCTGCCAAGTGAGTGGACTCGTTCTATCTCGAGTGACTGTGAGCGAGTGAATGTTGGTGTGTGTGTGTGTATGAGAGAGATGGGAAGTATGAGCAAACAAAGTATGCGAGGTTTGGTTCGTCGTCTGGGTGTTTGCTTGGTTCAATCTGCTGGTGTGTAAAAATGAAATCAATTGGCAACTGCGACGGAATGAGACTGCGAAAAGGATCCGGAACAAAGGAGTACGTAAACGACCAGTCGAGTGACTATTCTGATGGACGGATGCACAGGGTTCCGTTTTTTCGGATTATAGTAGAGAGCTGCCGGAACAAAGCTTCTGTCATTTTTGGGGATTACACTTTGTAACTTTAAATGGAGTTTGGCAAGTATTCATTAGAGCTCTTTAGTGCAAACTATTATCGCTCACAATGGCAGTATTTCTCGGAATTGTTTTCGAAAATCCATCCGCTTAAAATTAGTCGGAAGCAACAACTTTGATCAGACAGCTTTTATTTTGTTTGTTGGGAGAGGAATATAAGATATGTGCAAGACAAAGAAGTAGCGAAAATTGCAGCACATAAGCTCAAGGATTTTTATTCTTTTAATTCAGTAAATTATCATTTTTTTTGCAAATCTGACTGTTAAACGTCCAGAAAGGGAATGCTTTTGACGTGAGGCACGAAAGATGTAGTTTCGTTGATCACAGTTTTGTTGACATTTCCACATGACATTGTACCCCCCCCCCCCCCCCTCTCACGACCATTGATGAACCGTGCTCGGAAAGAGCGACCATGATTGCATCCGGTCGTAACTCAACACCATCTACTTCACACAACTATTTTCACTAGTCCTTTTGGAAACTAAAAAATGCAGGAAAAAAATCAATAGTAACTGAGTGATCCTCAGTATACCTGTTCCCAAACCCTGTCAACCAAAGAAGAAGCATTTGAAATTGTTCAAAAGTGATTCTCCAAAAACGGGATACCGGTAACTTTTCGTCCTGAGACGTATGAAATTAATAGATTTGAAATAAAAATAAAAAGAGCATACCCAGTAAAGTGAGGTATCCAAAATGGCGGGAGAAGGACATCAACAAATGAAACATTTATTTTTTAAATAAAATTTAGTACAAATTTTTGTCAGGGTGATAAAAGAATCGAATTTTTATAGATAAGGTAATATAATACAGGGTGTTTGGTTCATGGTTAAGAACCTTTCGGGTGGGTGATAGACTGTCATATTTGGAGAAAAAAATTGTTCTACACATACCATCAAATCTCAACCGTTACGAAGTTATTGAACTTTTTGTGTAAAAAACTTATTTGTAATAAAATACTTCTAACTTTAAAAGTATACTTTGTATTTTAAATGTTTTAGTTCCATTCGAAAGTTGAGAAAATTTCCTATTGAATGGTGTTCTCATATCTTTTAGTTAATTAGTTTTAATTACCTTTTAGCTGCAACGTAGGTAAAAGTGTTTTTGAGGTTTCTGCTAATTTTCTCGAAATAATGTAGCATGATTATAGCAATATCCATTATCCAAAATTTGGGTTTTAGGACGATTCATAATTTGTTCTTGGACGTCATATTCCTATCTCTTCTCATTTCTTTTTAATTTCATTACTATACTTTTCCTGTAACCGACTTGCAAGTACTTAAAAGACTCTAATCTAAAAAATATGCTTTATATCGTTATTTACAAGATTTCATTGGAAAGCTGAGAAAATGTCCTATCAGTATATGTGCAAATATCTTTTAGTTAAGTGTACTAAATGATTTTTTACTAACGAAACAACTCAAAATTTGTGTTTTTTGGAGTTTTTTAATTATTTTAATTATTAATCAACAAAGTTTATCGTTACTATTGTTCATTTGATGCCCCTTAATGTTCTCTATAACTATTTATTTGACACTTTGTCTATATCTCTTTACATTTTGCTGCTATTTAATAGATAACACAGCATGACCTCGTCACAAATGTAGTGGGTTCGAAATCGTTATTTTTGCATATGAAACGATGTCATAAAAACGATTTTGCGTCGAAACAAAAAGAGATAATTGAATGAAGTCAAAGAAAGAACTGTAGAACTTGCTGAGATGCATTATTTCCATGATAATAATGGTGATGTTTATTATTTACTATTTTAAGATAATTAACGAAAATGCTAATAATAACACTAACATTGAACTAATTCACTTCTAAAAAAAATACTAAATTCACTGAACTGAAAGGTAATACATTTTCATCTGGCTTTCGAATAAAAAAAGTACAATAGGTGACCTACTTTTTCAATTAGAGCTGGTATTAGTGAAAATGAGACAAAAATATCCAAGTTGAATAACCCAAACTAATGAAAATAAGAAAAGGTAAGTGTATCATGTCAAAGAAGGAATTATGCAGCTCTTCAAGACTAACAATCTGGATTATTAAAATGATGAGGTTAATTATTAGGATTTTCAAGAAATGAACGAAAAATCGCCTAAAATTGTTTAATTTTCACTAAATTACTTTGAAAATGCTACTTAAACTCATTAGTTGAAACATGTGAGGGCATCGAAATTTTTTCACCTTCCCAGTGGACCTAAAATATTTGAAATACGAAGTATACTTTTTGAGTTAGAGGTATTTTACGACAAATAAGTTTTTAACACAAAAAGTTCAATAACTTTGTAATGGTTGAGATTTGATGGTATATGTAGAACGATTTTTTTCTCCAAATATGACAGTCAGAGGTTCTTAACCATGAACCAAACACCCTGTATACTATATAAATATAGAGTCGAAATTTCTCAGACGGGACACCCAAATTAGGTGAAATTACAACTTCGAGGGATGTTCCGATTTGTTGGTGACTGTTGGAAAAAATCCAGTTGGAGTTTGCGACAAAAATCGTTTGAAGCTGTCTAGCTCGTTTATTAAAAAAGAAAATAATTGACCGATTTTTAGTGACTAACCAACAATGAAATTGTCGTAATGCACACATTGTTCACGATTTTTTACCGATTCGAAAAGTTACTGTTTAGCGCTAGATTTTGTTCTTTGTGAACAAAACGATAATAAACTTTCTTCCATAAATTGTAGCCTGTATTAATTGCAATCGATTGGTGTATAAATATGTGTATGTCATCGATTTAAATTCAAAGTTATGTACTGAATAAGTGTGTAGCACGCTTACTTAGCGCGCTTCCATTCATTATCATGCGATGCTGCGACAAAAGCTGCAACAGACATGTTGGTCCATGCGGGGTCGCGGCAATGCAAGCTGTTTACGCCTCCAATCGGTTGTTCGAAATCTGTGTGCGGCGACGTTCGGCATGGAGTAGCATAGTTACAAATGGTGCGCAAATTTTTTCTCGGCCGCATTTGTTGGGTACTAAAAATATATTGGGTTTTAGCCCAAAAACAGGTCCAGAACACCTTTTAGGTTGATAGTGTTAAAAACAATCGTTTGTAAAATATACTAACCTTTAGTATATTTTACAAACGATTGTTTTTAACACTATCAGAGTGACTCTATCATAATTTGGGATGCATTTGAACATAGCGGCAAGACTCAGATTTGGATTATATTACACAAAATGAAATCAGAAAAATTTATAGAACCCATTGAGGATGTCCTAATCAATTTTACCAATAGTTTGCGAAGAGAAATTTGAATTGTTCCGCATTACATTCCCCAAAATGAACAAAATCCTTTCACGCATCCCGCGCCGATGTCTAGAAATGGCCTGCTACTCGCCCTGGGCTAATCTCAATAGAGAGAATTTGAAGTGTTTTGTCTCAGCGTGTATTTGCTGCTAATGGACATTTTGATGCAGGACCTCAGCTGAAAACAGCAATTCAAAACCTTGGGAATGAATCGACATCTCGGTCCTAGAATCATTGGTTGATTAAATCCCACGACGTCTAGCACATGTTATTATAGCTCGGGCATGATCTTCTGCGTTTACCTCTGGCTGCTACTCCGTTATTAATCGTGACCAGCACAGAGAATTAATGAATTATAATGTCTGGCTGGTAGTAACAAATCACCATACACCGCCGCCTGCTCTGGCTTAGATTGCCGCAGGAAAGGGAAAAAATGTTAGTCCGACACATATTTTTGCTATAGGCCGTTTACACTATAGCGCGCACTCTACAAGTATCACGGGAGAAGGGAGATTGTAAGAATTCGAAATTGTGCTGGAGTTCGCACGCGATTCAAGATTTTAGGATTATCTAGGCGCCCGGCTACCAGAAGACTTATTAGCTGCCTAAAATACGTCTTACGAATATTTTTACGGCGAATATACCTAATTCAAATATTATCTTCTTAGAAAATATCGAAAAAAGAAAAAGAATTAAAAGTGCAAAACAAACTGGGGCTACAACTAAAGAAACATCGATTGTTTTCGCTTTAAAAATAAGTAAAAAACTTTGAGATCCGTCATACAAAGTACAGTTAATACTTTTGAAAATAAGCATTAACTGTACTTTGTATGACGGATATACACTAAGGTTCCTTTTACACGCATTTCGTGATTAACTAGGTTTCTGCATTTATTCCAAGTATTTTTAAATGCGAAGAACGTTTCTACGTTTACTATTTTTTAATAAGTGAAAAAGACATGTTTTCAGAGCAGGAATAACGAGTAGACGCCAAATACTGATGTTTGACACCATTTTAAAACCCACAATGGGGCGAAATTCTCCAAAACCCAATCAAGTACATTTTGTAATTCTCTCTCACTCACGCGAGAAGAAGTTTATCCGATGTCCAAATTTTCCAAGATAAAATGAGTCGCAAAATTCTCCGTCTCCACAAATAGCATGAGAATAATTTTTTGGATAAAATTTATTTGATTTTTTCCTTCTCACCGGATCAATAAAAGCGTCAAAATATTAATTTAGCTTCAAAGAAAAGAGGCAAAGAAGTACGATAGACTTGCGTTTTCGTGGTTTGGAATAGCGGCAGCAAGCACAAATAAACTCATTCGCTCATGTTATGGTGGTTTTATTTATCCGGAGAAGTTGTGTCAGTGCCAATAACTTTTCGTGTTAAAATTGTCGCAGTAGCAAATTATGTGAACGCATTTACTCATATGAGCGATAAATGCGATGCCTGATTATAATGAACATGATTTAACATGCCGTAAATCGGTTAATTTGTTCTTGCGAATTGTCAATTCGCAACTCTCATAAACGATTCAACAGTCATCATTCTACTCGAACAAGACCATGCGTATTCGCCACGCACATTCAATGTCCTATAGATTAGTTGCATAACCAAGGTGACTGTTGATGAATCACCATTGGCTTTTTTCATGAGCTTCTGAATTCGCGAATGAATTTTAATCTATCACAGCTATCGACTCACGTCCCAACTTTTTCTCCTGCTCTCATGTTACAATTTGCTGTACATTCTCTAAATTTAAAACTATTTATTGAAGGTCATAACAGTGACAAAATTCTTAAACCAAGTACAACATGTTGCTCTCTGTTATACTTTTAAAGTAATTAATTTCAATTAATCAATTATCTCTTCAGCTGGTTGGCATTATTTAGCTGATCCATCTAGCAAAAATAGAAAATATATTCAAAACGAGTAGCTCCACAGCTATTGAACACGGTGATGAGGAAGCCCACGAAATATGAAATTTCATTTTCTATGCGTTTCACCGCTATCGAAAATCCATAGCGTCTACCACTTACTGTAGCGTCCAGAAGCTTTAGCCATGATGTTACTCGTTTGGCAGTAGAGCAAAAAACTGATTCAAAGAGGCACGCGGTACTTCTGTTTAGAACTTTTCGTGTTTGATAGAGCCACTTGGGTGCTTCCTATTGATGGCTCTGTCTGAAATAGCTGCTTCGTTGATGAATATTTACCCTTTTTTCGTGAACTTTTCAATTTTACCTATTTTTAATAGACTACTTTTATTGCATCGATATTAAATTCAACTGGTATATGCAAGATTAAAATCCATCCAATAACAACGACGTTATAAGCGTGCAAACCTTACATAGTTTCGTTTCATGGGAGATATTTTAAATTACTTTCGTTGGTGACTTGCTTAGTTTCTTAGTTCAAAAATCTATTTCACTTTGATTTGAGTCGTAGAACAAATCAAAAGGTTGAAAAAACACAAGGAATGACCCATATATATGAACGAAGATAATGATTTTAAAGAATTAGAATAGTAAACCAACGCAAAGATTCAAGTGTCGCTTTTATCTGTATGTTAAAATAAAAACTTATATTTAAAATGCCATAGAAAAATGATAAAATTTAAATTAAAACTGATAGTTTAAGTCATATAATTTTCATTCTAACTGTTATTTTCCTTCTTTAATGCATGAGCTGTTCTGCAAATGATTGTCCTGATAATTATATTCCTTTGTCAAGGATAATTTTCGATTTGCGGTACTGTAGCATTTTTTTTTGCGAAATTGATGTTATGATCGACTATGTACAAAATTCCAGCATCACAAAAATCACTGTCAGTAATGAACCTGCTCCAATCTAATTTAAATCCTTGATTCGATAAGGCCATTCCCATTTCAACGAACCCCACCCTGACTATTCCCTGAACCGCAAGTCAGTGTAGGAAATTGAAATATCGTACCGGTCCTCATCCCCTCTATTGGCTGACCAGCAACCAATGTCAACAAGTTGGCTAGATTCTAATTCAACAATCTTTCAAATGGTGCGAGAAACGATAAATCCATAATCCACTGGGCGAAGACAACGATAATAGTAATAATACTCATCGGATGGGATTGTTTTGATTTCAGCGACGCTGATTTGAATGGACAATGACAACACAGTGTGAATGGTTGCAAATGGAGGAGTATCAAAACAGCAATTTTCCCGTTATCTTTTCGCTTCTCCTCTGCTCCTCTAGCAAGCTGCCATCCCCGTCTTCAAACCAAGGCAGTGACATCAGGCTACCGGAAACAGAAGAAGGAAGAGAATACTTAAGAAAGATGCTAATATTGATGATGGTGTTGGGCGGGGCTGGTTGCGGCTACTGTCGTGCACCAGGCGCTCGAAGGGATTAACGACGTTCCGCATAGGCGACTGACTTTACTATTATGAAAATGGTTGGCTGGTGGAAATTAGTGTGGGCAGACTACGATCGTTATGTGTTAGTTTATGATGCTGCTAAACGGTGCGCTGACAGTTTCAGTAGATAACAGTTTTATTCACAGTTGTAGCAGCAGTTAGTAGCTCTGTTGGATGAAGTTGATGGAAACGGATGGTCGTTTGTTACTAATTCATGAAAATTATTCTGATAAAATGAATGATTTACCTGTCGGTTTATGTTCTAGGTTTTTTTTTCTACAGCTAAAGGCTCTGTTCTACGTTTTCTTTCGGATGTAAACACCGTTTTGTGTACTCACCTGCAATAGAAAAGTACGAACGGAAAAAAGAGAAACAAAAAAACAGGACAAAGAGAAGAGAAAAACATTTGTTTTATCATTTATTTGAACTTGTTTCATTTGTGGATACAACATAAGCCGAAGAGGCGTGATTCAACAGCGGCTGAAAGGTGCACATCTTGCTGAAACAAAAAAAATCACGAAGCAATAACTTTGACGTCAGGTGGCGAATGCAGTGTTCCACCCTTTAATTAAACAGCGACAGCTTTGCAAAATGCTTTTTGTGTTTGTTTTGGAACCACAATCACACTACAGGTTCCATATCGATGCGAAAGCTAAGCCTCAATTCAATAGGGATTTTTGCGGATTTCGGATCTGACTGAACGAAATAAAAGAAAAACAGCAACACATTTAGCTTCTCGTCTCGTGTGTGTATGTGCGTATGAGAGCGCATTTTTGTGATTGTGTAAGATTCCCCCAAACAGAATGCTCCGTTAACTTAAATTGTTTTAAAGCTGTTTAATATCCTTTCTACATAAAACATGTTTTTTTTTCCAAACAGTCCTCTGACGTAACGCCAGCGCACACGGTGCATTCTGTTTATGGCCTCAAGTGTTCGAAAAGCAACGTAGCAACATCTTCTAAAGCTAAAAACAATGAAAGAAAGCAGATTTTTGCTTAATTATACTTTTATTGAGTTTCGTGCGACACACAAACGTTGCCCCTCCGCAAACAAAGCCACACTCCTGACGAGCCTTACGTAGGTTGTTTTGCTTTACTTTACTTTACTTTTTCCTACTACAAGTAGGTATGCAAGCGGAAGCTGGTTCAGCGCACAGCACACACAGACCTGTTCGAGAACGGAAGGAAAAAATAATTGTAAACAGGTGGGAGGTTGAAACGCGAAGCAGTACGCGGGCGAAGCGATATATGGAAGGAATGGGGGGGGGTGGCAATGGAGAATGATTGTGGTAGGAAACGTTAATAATTACATGTGGTGTTGTTTTCTGTTCCGTGACAGTTTACTTGTGTTCGTATGCTGTCCTTCGCTAGTGTGGTGAATGTGTGTTGTTAGTATAATTGCCAGGTTATTAGCACTATTATGGCGATGGTTTCTACGTTATCGAGACTAATTCTGGTGGCTGCTAAAGGAAAAGCCTAATTTGTTGATTTTTCCTACGGCACTTTGGGGCAATGTAGGCTGGCGCTAGTGATGGATTTGTAGAGAAAATTGTACTTCATATGGATCATATCAAGTGTTTATGATTTTACCACCAAAGTTGACATTTCATTTTACAAATGGAGAAGATCGATTTGAGATCAAGAGCCTTGGTCGAAACTCTTTGTACTACCAAATTATCACAGCAAATTGCTTACCCAAGTAGAAAAAATCTTAATCTCTTATAAATCATTTTTTTCCGTAACTACAAATTCCTTGCCAAATCATAAAAAATATCAAAATATTCTTATCCGCTATGTAAGCATTTTTTTTCAATGCTGCAGTAGCGGGCGTATCACACGGATTAGAATGATCATAAAAGAGTAGCCTGAATATCGAGTGAATCGAGTTTTTATTGTCTAAATTGATGGATAAAAAAACAAGAATTTTACATATTTCAACACCGAATTCAAAATATTTTCAAAGATGTGAAAATCGAACGCATGTGATCGTGAACATACATACCAAACAGGTATGTATGTTCACGAACGAACAACTTGTCCACTTATTTTTTCGCGTTTTCTCCACGTTTCACTTTGAAGATATTTTTGGAATTGAACTATTGACCGATTGCAGCAAATGAAGGATCATTCTCTCAGTATTGAATTATTTTCTACATGAACCTAAATTTGAAGTTTTAAACAGCTATTTAAAATTTTATTAAGCATATTAAAGTCAAAATTTCCCCAGAAAAACTAGTTTTATAAAAAACCTCATGTAAAACTTACAATCATGTGGTAGGTGTTAAGTCAGACCGGACTAAGTGACAAAATATTGATATCAAGAAAAACGAGTTTTAAGTTTCAATCGCAGCATCCTTTACATTATGATTGGAAATTTATTTTGCCATAATTCTTGTTTATTGTTACATAATTCACATCTGGCAAAAGTCGAATGCAGCTGACGATATTCTTTATCCAGAGCTATCATTATCTCATTTTGCGACTTAGTCCGGTCTGACTTAACACTGACCATATATGAAATAAATTTATGAAAATCGGTTTCATTGATTTACACAAGAATTCCCCTCCTGGTATTACAGTGATGGCGCGATTCATAATTTGGCAATTTTGATGCATTTGCACCAAAAAAAACCGATGAGCTTTTCACATATGTATACTAAAAAACCAAAAAATTGCAAAAAATAATAGGTTGTTTCATTTTCAGAAACAAAGAATCGCGAAAACAGCTTTTGTTTTGTCTCCAAGAGCAAACTACCCTCTTAATGTTTTTAAGATTTGGTAAGGAATTTGCAGTTGTGGCGAAATTATTGATCGGCAATGTCAATTAATATTAATACTAATAAGATTGGCATGCGACTTTTTTTAAAGGAATTTTTTTATCAATTTTCAATAAAATATCCGAAAACTGATAGTTGATTGAATTGATGGTAGCCGTAGTTATAAGACAATTCATGTAGAATAGTGAACACCATTCCCAAGCTTGCATGCAATCTTAGAGCACCTTGCAATTTTTTCCGTTCGATCAGTTAGAAGTAGGAGAACTATCACTTTTTTGTACCAGCCAGTGTCGTGTCAGAGTTTACCAAAAGGCATCGACTGGTTTTTATCCCGACCCAAAATTTAATCACTTAAAACCGATTTCTTCACCTTCATTTAGCTTTCAAAACAGGTTTACTGGTGCGTTAGCCCGGGTTCAAAGTTAAACATGGATGAAGAAATCGGCCCTTAACGTAATTCAAATTACGAAGGACCTAACAAGATGGTATTGGGCCGTAATCGAGAATACAAAAGTTAGACCAAACAAGTTTCGCGTTACTTTGTTTGATCTGAAGCAAGCAAACGCGATAAGGCTCTTCCGTTGGAGCACCGTGTATATGTACCTTCATGGGACGTGAAAATTAATGGTGTGGTCATCGAGTCAAGTCCGACAGCCGAAAACATGTTGAATCTCGGAGTTGGCCGTTTCAAGGCCTTTTCGGTTCAATCAGTTAAGTTACTTAAACACGAGTAACTGCATTGGGTTTCATTCACGGGATGAAGACTTAGTCCCTAAGTCTGATCTCTTTTCCAGTGAGTTTCCATTAAGTTTTTTTGAACCACAGATCATGAACAGCCTTAAATGTTAAAAGTTAGGTTATACGGTCACCTACTGTGACAACAAGGCACGGTGCGGTAAGTGCGAAGAGAATCATGAAAAAGTGGTCGCACGGTTGCATCTTTAAGAGTAGCTGTATGCGCTTTTACGCAGTAATGCGAAATTTTTTTAAAACCTTCTATAGGATTTTAAAGCCTTCTATATATCTGAATTCACCTCTTCTCGGCTCCAGGTATTGTAGTTATCGCTTGTCAAGTGAAAATCAAATGGAAAGATTCTACCTGTTCTGCGCTTGGTTTTAGGAAATTTTAACTCTCACAACGCTACATGGGAGTCCTTTTTCGATTATAATATCATCTTTGATATGTAATTCTTGTAATTACATTAGTGACAAATTTAAACAAATACATATGACACGGATTCCTAAACCACATGTGTGTGCAAGTGCACTAGATTTTTCTCTTTGCTCGACTACGCTGCGATTAGATTGCACCTTGAAGACAATCCCAACGATAGCGATCGTTTGCCAACCATTGTTTCAATAAATAACGGTACGAGCCGCCGGAGCTCAATGGATATTTCGTATGACCTCACACGAAACATTGATTGGAAGAAATAGGAAATTGTCATCACAGATACTGTAGCCACGGTACAGGAGCTTCCTCCGAAAAACGAATACATCTTCCTCGCAGAATTGATCATCGATACCGCGGTCCAAGCCCAAACTACGAAACGAATGCTTGGTGTGTTGGGATAAAGAGTGTTCTGATGCTCACGCGGAAAACTGCGAAGCATATAAAGAATTTCGGAAACGTGGTGATAGAACACCGAAAAATTTAGAGCGCTGCACTGTTTCGGACAACAAGTTTAAAAGCTTACTTTTCGTGAAAAAAGCGATTATTGGCGCCGGTTTGTCGATGGTTCAACAAGAGAAACATCGATTAGATCTCTTTATGGAACACTGCTGAAACAATGTATAATCGAAATGTAACAAAAAAGCGAAGAATATTCAACGCGATGGGTTTTTGACTTAGCTGGGAAGGTATCCCTATATAGAAAATTAGATGCGACGTGTCGCCGGTGAACTACGAAATTGACTCTACCTGACCCTGTAAAGAGACGTTGCATTTGTTCAATAGGTTGCTTGTGCAGAAAATTGTTCCACGTGACTGGAGACTTGAGAGTGATAGCTATCCATATATAGGGAAAAGCAGCCTCCGATCACAATTCGTATCGGTCGATTGTCATGCTTTCCCGTATCCGACAATTGATGGAGAATATAATCCTACGACGGTTTTCGCAAAACCAGGTGGTGTAGAATAGAAACAGCGTATCAAAATTTAATACGATTATAAGAAAAATCCACACAGATATAGCGAAATCGTGGACGGTTGCCAAATAAACTGTGACAAACGTTAGTAAAGTGTTCGGGCAACATCTTAAGAGTACAAACAAAGATAGCTGGTCCGGCAAGCGATTTGCACAGGTGGATCGAAAAGCAATTTTTTGTGATAACTGGCACCGTCAATAAAAAAGGTTTATGTCAAGGAATGTTAGCAAAAACACTTCTGTTTTGGCCAGACCTAGCTGCCCGTCGCTACGATTAAGTGTTTTAGCAGTGGTATTCCTCCTAAAACGTACAAGTCGTACCCAAGGACAAAACCCCCTCAAAACTCGGTAGAATTGCGACTAAAAAAAATATTGAGCTATTCTGAAGTGGAGGCTCAAGAAAACTCAGAAAATAGTTTTGAATGAGGAACAATTCAAAGGAAATTGACTGTTGGCTTCAAGGAAAGTGAACACTGCAGCGGTACAAAATTTGATAAACGGTGTTAAACGTAAAGCACAATATATGAATTCGCAGCCTGTAGTTATCATTTTGTAGTTTGTCCATTTCTATAACTACGTAAACAGCGTGCAAGTGCACGCAACCATGTTTGACCAATTTTTAACAGTTCCATCATATATTTCCAACTTTTCAACCATTTTTTTCATGGTTCCCATTTGTTTGTGTTTTGCCTTTTTTGGAGTGATCCAATTCGAAGCTTAGATCAAGATTCTCGGAAGGGCTCCATGCTAGGATCACTCACTACAGTTGCAGAATGCTGCTTAAGACCAACTGCAGCGGGCCGTGATTTTGTTTCAGTTTGAATCTACGGTTCCGGTGTTAGTAGAGAGCAAATCACTCGTAACACTTCCAACTATGGTACTCTGAAACTCGTTGTCTAGTGTATGTTTTTTTAGTTTCATCTAACTGGAGAGATGAACCTTGGTGCTTAGAAGAGGTAAGGTCCGATTTCTTCGCCCTCGCTAACCGTTTAAGTGAGGTTTAAGTGTACTGGTGAACCTGGTTTAAAAGTTGAGCGAGGGTGAAGAAATCGGCCCTAAGGGAACAATATCCTCAGTATCACTAAAATGACTCACTGAAACTTGTCGTGTACTTCCTAGAAATTGGAGCTGAGATTTTTCCCTTTATAGACGCCTGGTACCGAGGGTGCCAGTTTTTCCATTTTCAAGCATTACCATTTCCATATTTTCTATTTCATTCATTTTTAGTCCATTTCGTTTTCTAAATTTATCATTTTGTATATGCCCATTCTTCTTTCTTCATGTTTAATAATTTAACCATTTTTTTCAGTTTCTTCAATTTATTAATTTTTTTCGCCTTATCTCTTTCGTTTTATTTAATTTTTTGTGTTATTCCAGCTTTTTGAATTAGATCAGTCTTTTTATTCATCCATTTGTTTCAATTTCGCTACTCTATATATTCTAAATATAAATTAATTTTATCCTGGTTCATTTGTTTTTCATTTCTGGTATTTTTCCGCTTTGTTCTTTTTGTATATTTTGACATTTTTTCAATTTTTTGGTAATTTCATGTTTTTAAGTTTTTTTTCCATTTTTGGGGATCGTTTTTACTTCCATTTTTCAATTTTTTTTTATTGTTTCAGGTTGACTATTTTTTCATTTCGTTTCTTCTTTTAATTAATATATTTTCTCCATTAAAGGGCGTTGAGCCATTTTCAACGCATTCTTAATTTTACCATAACCTTCGCTTCGTATTTTTTATATAATCTGAAATTTAAATGATTCGTCTGTTTCACATGTATAAGACTGAATCTTTGAAACGTTATAAATCACGATAATATTGCGACGCGAAATAAAACGAGCATTAATAAAAAAAAACAGTGGTCAACGTCAGCCTAAACGAGTCAACAATAACAGTCTTCTAGATGTAGACGGGATAAACAATGTCCTTCTCGTCCTGGGACTAGAAGTCACGCACTTTGCGTGCTGGTGTGTGCAGAATGAGGGGCAATGTATTCTCAACGATGTCATTTATGCTAAACATCTAATGAAAAGCTGCTTCGACGTTAGCAGAAGACATTGCTCATTGGAAACTTTTCGCTGGTGAAAACTAGCGTTTGTCACGCATTTGCGAGTGATCATGTGTTCAATTCGTGATAACTAATAAAGTTCGTGATACAAGAGAAACATTCGAGTGTAGCACTACGGATTTTTTTTTGCGTGAACTGGTTATATGGAAACAAGAATGATTTCATGTTTACGAGGTTTATTATTCGTGATGAATTTACCCATGATTTTCGTTAACCAAACGGTTCACTTCACGAATTCGTGATATTATTCACAAGAATTTATGGACAATTTTTTTCCGTGTAAGTGAACGCTGATGCCGTTTTTACTTGAGGCGACCCTTAGTCAGGTTCTAATCCCAACTGCCGCCAAATTTATGAACTGACGGCGGTTCAGGTTGCAACCTGACTCAGTTTCGTGATCAATCAAAAACAGCATAAACCACGTCTGTTACGTTTCTGCCATTACCATATCAAATGAAATAATTTGCTAATTTTCGAATGCATGTACGTTATCTGTGGAGAACCTCTATAGACAAAAGTACATAAAGTTAGCGAAATGTTCACAAGGTCCCTCAAACCTCATCGCATTCACAACCTTAACCATCTCCACACCACAATCGACTTCTAACTGAAAGCCCGCCGTAAACTCAAAACGATAATACAATCTCTACATACCCCATGAAAATGCTGCAATTTGCGTGTAAGCAACACAAAAGAACCCATCCTCTCCAACCCTCAAGCGACAAGCCATTAGGTGGCTACCCGCTACGAATCCTGCAATAACGCTCTGACACATTGCCCCATGAGGTGCACGAAACAAAATAACAACAACAACAAGCAAGCGCCTATTTACTATCCTTACCCTTCCATACCACCCCAGACACAAAGAAGCATCTGTGGGCTCGCCCGTGTCCAAAGCCAAACCAAACCAGTGCCAGTGCTCCCGCCAGCCAGTACCCGCAGAAGCACAAAGAAAAAAAAGCCCATCATGTCGGAAAAGCGTGACACACCCACACAAGCATAGCAAATGCCTACTTTGATCGAACTTTGGCATGGCTTTTGGCTGGTTGGCTGCAAGCTTCCACTTTTTTTTTGGCGGCCAATGATTGATTTTATGCAAATTGGCCTTGTGGTACGTGTCCATTTGGGTGTATGTATGTGTATGTGTGTGTGTGTGTGAGTGTGGAAAGCCCTTTCAGCGTTAGCGCGGTCTAATGAAAGCTGGCATGTGGTTTTTTTAGGTGGCACAGTGTGAGTGAAAGCTTTCGGGTAGTTATCAAAAGAAAAAAAGGCTGCGTGATTGGCAAATAGTGTGTGAGAAAGAGATAGAAGGACAAGGAAAGGCATTGAGCGAAAACATGTTATTCATAGTTACTTCGCTTGCTGTTGCTTCTGATCGAAGGTGGCGGCGCCCTGCTGCTGTTGCTGTTGTTGTTTGGCGGCGAGATCCTGTTCGCTGTTGTCCTTGCGTCGCCGAGGACGTCGCATTAAAGGATCGGCGTCGTTGTTATCGATACCCCGGTTAGCGGCACCCCGGTTGCGAGGAGGACCCGCCGGTTTGGGTTTTTTCGGTTCCGATTCTTTACCGAATGGGGTGGTGGCCTTTTTGGCCTTCTGCTGGTCCGGTTTAAGCTGCGTACGGTGGAAAAAGGACGCTGAGGAGGAACGCTTTCTGTGCTTGCAGTACCGCAGAAATAGACAGTGGCAGGAGGTGGATAGGTTGGAAACTTCCACGGTCATCGGCGTTGCCGCTTCCGAGTAGATAGTTCCGCCGTATTTATGGTCGTTCGTGTTGTTGTTGTTGTTATTTAGCCGGTTGTAATACTCGTGCTCGTCGAAAAACGTTTGCAGGTAGTAATCGTAATTAAAGTTCGCTTGTGGATTTACATACAGATGGTTGCTTTGATTATTGTTTTCAATGTCGAGCGAATAGTGATTGTTGAGGTCGTTGCGTTGCGCTTGCTGCTGGACACTGTTGAGGTGCAATGCGGTGAGCATCGGTGGTGGTTGAGTCGGTGATTGCAGCATCGTTACAGGTGGGGATTGTGGGTGGATTGCAGTTGGGGTAAGATTTGAGATCATCACCAGAGGCAGTGTAGGGTTTCGGGCAGATGCCACAGGAGGTTGCGCTACCGATTGATGCTGTGCTCGATTCTGCGGATGGTTCTGGTTTTGATTGTTTCGGGCGGTTCCTTCTTCCTGATTGTTGCAGCATTCCAGCGAATCAGCTCCTGTACTGGCCGCACCCATTTTTGATCACTACTCTACTAGTTTTCCTTTGCTCAATAAAATCACAAAATATAGTACAAATCCGACAGTGCTTCAACAGTAATTACAATAGAGAAACAAACCAACAGTACAAAGAAAAATACGCACATTCAGCACAACAATGTACAAGACACACAAACACTTTTACACGACAATCAGAAGACCGAGATTCGAACGTAAGCAGCACAAAAAATCATCTCTCTTACACCGTTGACAGCTACTACTCTTCACCGCCGTCTTCGATGGTTGTTGATTGCTGGCACTACACCGAATTAGCAAACCATTTGGACCGTGTCCAATCGCAATTTGAGTAGCATTCCCATCAGCAATTTATGCATCAGCTCCACAAGTAGCCCGTTCGGGCCAACCTTCTTTTTATGCCCAAACTTCCCAGCTACTTCCGGTCGCATTGAGTTCTTTACCAAGCGTCTAATGAGAGCAACCAGGTGTAGCCTGAAGCCACTATACTATATAGCACTACCAAATGCTGTCGCCGAAACGACGACAAAGACGATAAAAAAAACCCAAGAAAAAATCGCTGGTCACAATCGTCGAACCACGGGTGCAGGCCAGTTGTGACTGGTGCAGGTGAATATCGTTAACTATTTCCAGCCTGAATCGCAAGGTCCGTTACCTCTTTGAATTCTTAGGGCACTCTACAAACGACGACGACGAATCGCACACACCACCATTCGAAAAAGTCAGCGAATTCTAGCGTGGCAGCTTTGGTACGTCCATGGCAGAATGTTACACAATCAGCTTGCTCTCTTCACTCACGGAGGCTAGTACGGTTGGATAGTATTAATTTTCTTCCTCCTTACGGTCGGTCCTTGACGGTGGCAGTAGCAGATTTCGTCAAACTCTCTCGCCATTCTGTGTGTGTTAGGAAAAAAAATCCTTAGCGCTTTTTATTCCGACTAACACCTTTATCAGTGTGCGAACTGGAAGAACTAGAATTCGTGATTTCTCTCTTCTTTTCGGAATATGCTCGAAGTCTGCTCACCACCGTTCGAACGCCGAATGACAACAGTAGCAGCAGCATTCGGTACTGTGACGGTTGGGCTCCACTCTGCTGGTCCAAGCACAGACAAACACATGGATAATTCAAAGAGGAAATCGTGGTTCTGGTGTAGCACAACAGTAGTAGAATAAAAACCTCCCACACTAACACATAGTTGTGCTTAGAGAGGAGCCTCTTGCTGAAAATGTATCCGTGCTTTGGAAGGGGGGTGCCCACTTCAAAAGACCGACAGCAGGTCCTCGCGGGCTTGGGCGAAAAAAACGGATTTAATCAAGCAGCGAAATCTCGATGCGTGTCTAATCCCACTGTGAATGTATGTTAGTTTGAAAATGGTCGATTAAATGGGGGTTCATACAAGCACACACACACATAAATACAGGCTGCGAAACCATTTTCCCACGCCGCTGGCTGGTCAAGTTGATAAATTTGTGTTAGCCTATAATTGCAGTACACAAAGGGCTCCAAGCTGTCGGTTGCACACCGACGATCGGCGGTCAGGTCGACATGTTGCCATGTTATCAGTGTTTCCCGCCACCGCTGCCGCCGGTCGGGTAGTGGTGGTTAATCGCAGGATGTCATACAGCGGGCACGTGTCGGCTAGAGGCAATGCGGAAGGAAAAATGAACAAACCAAACAACATGCGGGCATAGCGCAGTAGGCTCTGCTTGTACGGACTCGTGTGTTTGGTGGGGGTTTGCCTTGTCTAGAAAAGATGTGGTGCCGGTGGTGTGTAACTAATGATTGAAGGTCGTAATAAAAGTGTACCTTGTCAAAATTGTGCAGTTTGAAGAAAAAATATACCGTTTGTTGAGAGTTGTAAAAAGTGAGGCGCTAAATAATGGTTTGGTGTGGATTCATTTCTATGGAAAAAATGGTTCATAAAATTTGATTTGATGATCCATATAACTTTCGGCGCTAAAAATAGGATTCTGTCCAAATGAGCGCTATCTACGTGGGTTATGAAGTAGATGTCAAAATGTGAAAAAAATAACTTGGTGGAAGAAAACAATCAAAAATGTGTTACAATAATTTGTGATTGTCAAAATGGTCAAAATTCATTTTCAGGAATATTTTCCATGACAACGCCATTTATGTGCAGTTTTGGAGTAATAGTATATTCAAAGCATATGTGCAAATATTTTACACCCAGGGGTTTTTTTACGCGAGTTATACGTACCGTTTGAAAAAATCCGTTAAAAATCAGCGTTAATTGGAAAATCCACATTAAAAAACGCAGTTATTGGAAAATCTGCGTAAAAAAAACCCTCAGCAAAAGACTATTTTTGGAAGTATATCTTTGTGCGGATTTCGCAAAAGTATTCCAATCCTTTTGAATGTAAAAGACTTTCTTTAAAAAAAATCATTCCTTTTAAATGCACAGAACTTAGAAGAATTTTAGCAGCTTTTTTTGGCGAATTTAACAATTAACACGATTTTTGCGTAAAAGTCTTTTTGAATGCAAAAGACGATGTAGATGCCAGAAATAGATTTTCGTCGCCATTTTGAAATTCAAGATGGCTACTTCTGGTTTAGCGCAATTCGCTATAACCCATGCGATGACTATATTTGGAATGGTCACGACGAGTAAGTGCCAAAAATTTATGTTTGACGCCATTTTAAAATCCAAGATGGCGAATTCCGGTTTAACGAAATTCTCAAAAACCCAATCAGTGTGGGTATTTTTGGAATGGTCTTGACGAGTAGGTACCAGAAATTGATTTTTACTGCCATTTTGATGTCCAAAATGGCGACTTCCGGTTTTGCGAAATTTGCTATAACTCAATCAATATGGGTATTTTGGAAATAGTCTTGACGAGTAGGTGTCAGAAATTGATTCTTGACGCTATTTTAAATCCAAGATGGCGTCTTCAGATTTTGTGAATTTTGTTATAATCCATGCAATATGGGAATTTTCGGAATGACGAGTAAGTTCCAGAAATTTATGTTTGAAATCCAAGTCCGGTTTAACGACATTCTCTAAAACCCAGTTAATATGGGTATTTTAGGAATGGCCTTGACGAGTAGGTGCCAGAAATTGATTAATGACGCAATTTTGAAATCCAAGATCCAAGTTTAACGAAATTCTCTATAACCTTATCAATGAATATTTTTGGAATGTTCTTTAAGAGTAAGTGACAAAGGTCCGAATATACCAATATTAATAGAGTTGTAGAGAATTTCTTTAAGCTTGAAGTCGCCATCTTGGATTTAAAAATTGCGCCAAAAATTAATTTCTGGCTTTTACTCGTCAAAACCATTCCGAAAAAAAACCCATATTGTTGAGGTGCGGGCCGTAAGGAGTCTTCCAAACCCGTCTCTAACATATTTCCGAAAATCTTGTGTCTTTTGTATTCAAAAAAATGTTTTTGAGAAATCCGCACAAAAAAAACTTCCAAAAATATTCAAAGTCGTTTGCTGAGGGTCTTCCTTACGCGGATTTTCGAATTAACACGGTTTTTACGCGGATTTTCGAATTATCGCATTTTTTACGCGGATTTTCCAATTACGGAGGTTTTTTTATGCGGAATCCGCTTAAAAACCCTCGTAAAAACCGTACAAAAACCCGTAAAAACCTGAGTGTATTTACTAGAGCACTTCTATTAAAGGAAAAAACTGATTTAGACCAATTTTAACTTATCTAGATCAAAAACAAAGTTGTCAATATATAGTACGATTTTTTTGCCGAAACATCACAGCCCTCGTTAAATCGTGCTTTCTGATACACTGTGCAACGTTCGCACGGCATGACAACAAAATACGGAGAATTTTTCATAGAGCAATTTCTTTTTTGCCTAACTGTCGTTCATTGCCATCCATGCCAATAACGCAATAATGTGCTAGTTCGCTGGTCGAAGAGTGTGTCACAGATCTAGGCGCAAGTAACGACAGCTGCTACAAAATCTATGTTTTCGTTATTTCTAGTTGTCGTACATTTAATCAGTTACAAAAAATTGTGTTGGCAAGGTGGAAAGGAAGAATCTTTGCCGCTCGCACTCGCACCGATATAGGTATTTTCTGAACGGGTTTTTCGAGTAAATGCCACAGGTCTACGTTTTACATCATGTTGAAGCCCAAGTGGTAT
Source organism: Topomyia yanbarensis (assembly GCF_030247195.1). NCBI lineage: Eukaryota > Metazoa > Arthropoda > Insecta > Diptera > Culicidae > Topomyia > Topomyia yanbarensis. The sequence continues at coordinate 217,057,022 of NC_080670.1, forward strand.
AGCGGAGTTCTCTAGAACCCAAATAATCAGTACCGTTTTTGCGCAATCTGCAAAACCAGGGGCCCAACAGTGAGGATGGACATAAACTCATGGTTAAACCTGTTTTCGAAAAATGGACTCCTTAAAGCTCGAGTAAAATTGTCAGAAATTTAAATTGAGAGTAGCTTATACCGTAAAATTATATTGCTAAAGTTTAATCTATATCCAAATATCCGTTCCAATCCTGATCCCATGTATTTAACACGTTCAAAGAGCATCAGATTACAAAGCGAAATGACGAAATTCGTGTGAGAAAACTGTACAGGAAGTAGCTTAGGTAGACTGCCTGTGGTTGCACTTCCTGATTGACCGAGTCAGTGAAAATGCACAATGGGCCAAAGAAAAAAAAGTTCATGGAAGGAGAAAATCATTTTCAATGAATGTTTCACTAACTCCACCTTTGCATAAGATAGTCAACATCGACGTCGACCACGTCCGATACCGTTCAACCGGAGAGAAAAAGTGTTACCTAGATTACCTCTGCCCTCTTGGTAGACAATACGATCTTAGCAATGTGCACAAAAGTCGTAGGCGATCCTTTTCCGAATTTTTTTAATCGAGCAACTTAAACTCCAAACAGACAACCTGAACTGTACAGGAAGTAGAATAGAAAGCTGTCAAAACTGTCCAAAAATCTTTATCGGGCAAGCGATCTGCGGATGTGGCACAACTGACAACGGGAAAATTTGCAAGGACAAATCTCTAAAGCAATTTCTGCCTTTATTGCAGTTAGGATTCGGTATCCTTCACTCGGACCTTAGTAGACAGACACTGAACTAATAATGGTTGTATTACTAAAACCAACCTTCCAAACATTTCCAACCGGGAGTCACCAACTTGGTTTTCAAAATGGTGTCATGCTTGGAAATTTATCATCTACTCCACTACCACTAAATAATCTTGCATTCAAAAGAAAAAATTCTGAGTCTTTTGTATTCAACTAGACTTAAAATAAATGCAGAAATCGTGTTATTTGCAAAATTTACGCAAAAATTCTTGTCAAAAATTGTGCAAGAATTTTGCATTCAAAAGGACTTTTGTACTAAATCCGTACAATAAAATCTGGTTAATTTCGAATACCGTCCTAATCCCACTTTCGTACCAAAAAACCGTGCAGTAAACCATATTAAAAATATCCTTAGTGTACAGGATAATTGCAGGCCTAATGCCAGTGACTTTCTGACTGGGACTCGAACCCATGAACTAAGGCACTACACCATCGCCTTACCCTCTGAACCACCAGATCAGGGAATCGCAGATTCATAATCCAGCATTCGAAATTTCAGCAACAAAATCTATCAATCTGTAGTTTAGAATTTGAATCCCAAATTCAGAATCCCGTAATTTTAGATTTTCGCATTTCAAAATTGGCATTTCAGAATGAGCCATGATTTCAAAGTCAAGTTTTCCAATGGTAGTCTAAATGTCTTAAGCATGAAATATCTGAAAATCTTAGTATATGGATTTCGAACTTTTTCAAAAAGAAATTTCTGAGCCAGAAATTGTGACCTGCTAGAGTCAAACGAAAAACACCATTTTTCATCGTTTTCCTGCTACTTTTCGAAAAAAATAGATCTTTTTCTCAGCACGCTTAAGTTTATTTTTTTGCCGAACACTGTAATCATTTCCGGAAACCAAAACGCAAATTCACTCATAATTGTGTTCACACGGGTCCTGTTTTGGTTTGTTGTGCGCACAACCAACAAACTAGTGTGCCCATGTGACTGCAATACGCTAAAATATTTTACGCCAGTAGGCGGCGGCGGGTGTCAATAAAATTTCCGAAGCGCTTCGTTTATGACCACATGAGCGTGACCAAACTAATAACGAGCAATATTTTCTTTCGAGCGGTAACATTTTCCGGCTCACCGCATGATGAGAACACAACTAAGAGACGAGGAACTTCTGAACTGCCGGGATTTACCGAAAATGGTCACACTTTATACGAACTGGATAACACAGACCCTTTCAGAAAACGTTAATATAGTGATGCAAGCGGATATTATACGTTTAGGCACTCTTAAACATAGTCGTTCTGATGACGTCCATGGCACACTCGGATGTGATGAAAATTGTTATTGCAAGATTCTGATTAAGGCGAAATGAGGGGCATGAAATGAATAACAGTAAACTGAATTCTTGGCACTAGATCTCTAACATAGGTCATTTACTTCATCGCTTTGTCAGACGTGAGAATGTTTATCTCTAGCTGGTAGAATGGGTAAATTTGCACATTAGGTAAGAGATACCATCAACAAATTCAATTTCCTCACGCCGAACATAATTTTCATCAAAGAAGATGACTTCAAAACTCTTCCGTTCGAAATTCCTCATTGGTTTTCATGTCGTAATCGAAAGCGAAAATTAAAATAAAATTAAGTAAAATATTAAAACAGGTTCGACATTGATACCGCAAATCAAACCTGAAAGCTTACCGCCCCACCCACTCCTAACCGCAACCCATTTGTGCCTCCCGTTTTGGCAGCTACTGCACCACCAGATCACGATAGAAGAATTCAACACAGAAAGCGAGAGTGTGTGAGATAAAGGGAGAGAGAGAACTCCTCGTTTCCGAAAGCGAAATCTCATCACTGCAGCTGCATCCAACGCCTACTGCTCTGAACTGTAGGCTGCTGGTCCCCTCGATCATCCTGCAGCGACGGCGGGTGGAGGGCCTGACATGAAAAATCGATAGCATCCGGATGTGCCGCCCGATCACTTCTCTCAGCACACAAAGAAGCAAAGCAAGCACCCAATGTGCCACCACTCTGTCAGTGCAAATAGACAAATCAACCTCGCTGCAGACTATTTCAAACACCGACAAACAAACAAACAAACCGGTTATAGGCTGTTAGAGTGGGAAAGAGAGGCGTCGGAACCAGAAACAGTACAACAGTAGGTCGGACGAAGATGTTTTGCAACTGTGAATAGATGGGTTTGTTTGGACAAACCGGGCCTATTGTTGATAGTCATATATTTATGATCTGAAATTAATTTAAGTAATTTTAAGTAGTCAATTATACCGAGCCTACGCTTATCCCGATGTACCTGAACGGAAATTGTTACTTTTAACTCTGCAATGAAAGAGGTCCCTAACTGGTAAAGCAAAACTACAAGGTAACCGGACTATAGCTCCACCAAAACAATCACGTAGGAACGTTAGTCAAAACATGTTTTTACAGCGAGTAAAAAGAAAACATTAATGCTTCAGCGAACTGACTACACGTTTTGGAACTAAAGAACAGCAGTCATGCTCCAACAGAGGGAAAAACAGACCATCGTTCCCCTGAGTACCGTCGTATGGGGTTAAGTCGAACAATGAGCTTATGTAGTGAAGCTTTCGAAAAGGATTAACAGGTCCCAAAAAAAAACAAAATGAAATTCGATTATATTATCACATTTCTATTTAGAAATGTTGTTGATCGATAATCAATTGAAAATTTATTTTAATATAGCTTCTTAATTATTGTAGCTATGTTGTTCGCATGTTCTGAGTTGTTTGTATTGTATTTCTACTAAACGTTATCGATTTTTCTCTTACGGTTTCAGGTGTAGTTTCAATTATTGCTTTTAAGGTGAAACCAATAGCTTGGAAAATAGTTGAAATAGAGTAATTAAAGCATCGGTCTAACTAAATTTTACAACATATCCATTTAAAACTATGAAAAATAGGACGAGTGGCAGTAAGTCACCACCTTTCAAAAAACCGCGCTTCGAAAAAACTTGTTTTGCAATATACATCATAAATCAAATGCCACTAGTTCAATTATATTGAAATTACGCACAGTAATTAGGGGATCTATTTTTTTTGTCAATGCTAGGAAAATTTGCAAAAACAGGAAGGCTCTCATGTTACCTGAGAAATGAGTGAACGAGTGATCTGTAAAATTTCAAAATGATTGATCCGGCAGATTTTGCGTAACGATGTACACCGCCAACCGAGGCATTTGCGTTGAGTAGCTTCGATGCGTTGGACATTGATGATGGGGTGACCAAACAACAATTGAATCAACCCACATACTCGACTACATAACGAATCTATTACTCACAAATCATGTGCGGCATGAGGTTCAAAGCAATAGTTGCTTCGATCAAATTCAGCAACGAAAAGCACAAAAGACAAATTTACCATCGTAGCCCGCAAGATAGCGAGTAATAAAAAGGAGCAGAACACTAGCATAAATCGAGAAAATAATCACAATTGAGACCTACAAGACAATAAATATTATAAACAGACTACGAAAAACAACCAAGATCCTCAAGTGTTTATCAAATAGCGCCGACAACATTTCTGCTCGTAGAAGATGGATTTCCACTTACACTGAAAAAAATCGTGCATTGAATCTAATAGATCTCCATTGGATCCTTCGACCCGGTTAATCTAACGTGCCACATTCTCTGCGGCATTTATGATAAATTTAAAAAGCGTAGTTCGATGAAGCTTTTGAAAAAGTTGCTTACGACGAAGTTATGTATGGCTTGTGTTTGAAATTATCTACAGGCTGAAAGAAAATTCCTAGTTTTTTAATGGTCTTGAATTGTGTATCTTACAAATGATGCATGAACCAGCGTATTGCTCTGATATGGATGAATCAGATACTCGTAAAATCTTTGTTCGGACGAGAAAAAAAACTACTAAATTTTCGAAGAACTCGACAGATATCCTTGATTGAGTCCAACAATGCTCATATTGTTATTACTATGAAATACAATTTTTTTAAGTTGATCCTAATGAAATTCGTTGAATTAACACCCTAAGCCACTTACCTTTTTCGTATAAGAATCCTTTTTGTGCGGAGTAATATCCAGATCTGCTATCAGGCAACTTTCGATGAAAATCCATTATTTTTCCTAGTTTAAGTCTAATAGTGCTCGAATTGTGATATTATCACTACGGAATACGTATTTTTGAAATAACTTTTTAACCAAATCCGATGAATGAACATCCCAAACGGGTAGGTAGATCCTTTGACGTATTAGAAATGGAATTGAGCGGAGTGGAATCCCGGTCGGCTACTAAGCGAATGTCTTGGTAATTTCTGGGGATGAAAAAAATCTTGTTAGTAGCATGCTCCAGTAACTGGAAATATTTTATGGGATAGCAGTTAGAGGTTCTTAAAAAACGGAAAAAAATAAAGTATTGCTCTAATATGGATGAATCAGGTACTCGTAAAATAGTTGTTCGAACGAGAAAAAAAGCACTAATATTTGGAAGTACTCGACACTTCATCCTAGTTTTAGTCCATTAGTTCTCAAATTGACATTATTAATATGCAATAGAGAAGCTGTACAGTTGATCCTCACAAAATCCATTGAATTAACACCCTAAGCCACTTACCTTTTTCGTATCAGAATCCTTTTTGTGCGGAGTAATATCCAGATCTGCTATCAGGCAACTTTCGATGAAAATCCATTATTTATCCTAGTTTGAGTCTAACAGTGTTCGAATTGTGATATTATCACAGCGGAATACGATTTTTTAAAGAACTTTTTAGCAAAATCCGACCAATGAACATCCAAAACAGGTAGGTAGATCCTTTGACGTATTAGAAATCTAATTATGCGGAGTAGAATCCTGGTCGGCTACTAAGCGAGTGTCTTGGCAATTTCTGCGGATGAAAAAAAAATCGTGTTAGTAGTATGCTCACTTTGTGTCCAGTAACTGGAAAAAATTTATGAAATAGCAGTTAGAGGTTGTTAAAAAACGGAAAAAGGAACTTACTGTTTAAGAAATTGTGGCGATATTGATTATTACCGGCTAGTATTAGTTATCGAATACTTGAACTGCCATTTTGTAGGGCATGTTAATACAAAGAAATTGTTTTATGAACTTTCAACATATATTATCAAGAGCTACCTATTAAACAGAGTAGCTTTGTTGAGCGCTGATCACATTTTTTTAATATAGGAGGTTAAGTTTTAGTAGGTAATTCAAACAGGATAATCCTATTGTCCTCAAAGGCAAAAAATTCTGTCGCTCTGCAAACAATGCTATGTCAAACTCAATCAAATTGTAATCGAGTTGAACTCTTCAAGTCTCTTTTCAAAATTTGTCTTCTTCCTGTAGACCTGTTTCTGCATGAGTACCGGGAGCATTGCTACTACACCCTTTAGTATGGAAGTAAAAAAAGTTATCCCAGTATTTAAACCGGGGACTAAATGACTTGATCACCGAATTAACTGTACACCCTTTAACCATTGAAAACCCCGAGTAAAAATTTCGGGATTGCGAAGAACAATACTACAACAGTGATGTTAATAATGCGAAGAAATGATATACCGGAATCCGTTAAGCTTCCGCATCTGAATAAAAGTGCAATAATAAAACTGATTTATTTCGTAAAAAATATAGCAAAAACAGTAAACAAACATCTGCATCCATTTTTTAAGTACAACTCGTACTTGGTATAAACAAGAATCTAGGAAAAAAGATCAACCGTTTGTTTTCAACAATCTGTGTTTATAGGCGGCAGGGTTGCCAAATATACCATGGAAAAAGCTGTTCCCATGTTAACAAACGATTTATCAAAATAAAAAAAACTTCCAAAATGTGACAATAACTCAGAAAAATTTACTCTGCTCTTACCTTAAGCCCTGCGAAACAACACCCTGTTGCGTCGATATGTAAGCCATTTGGATAATCCATTGATCGCCAACCACGAGGATTTTCTGGGAACTTCTTCCTCCACACTTCGATTGCCACTGCTTGTATCCAACAACAGGCAAACTAACCGTGTGTTTAACACAGCAATTATTACTTTTGAGACTATGGATTTGTTCACTGAATTTTCCGCTCTTTTTCTGATAAATCTAGTAGGCACTGTTTTTACTCTAACGAAATTTTGCACTTTTTCTCTACTTCCGGCCGTGCACAACTTTCTCTCTAGCTGTCATTCACGCAATCATCGTCGCCGGCCACTTTCACAATTGTGTCACATTATTCTATGATTTTCGCTGCACTACTGCTCAGACCGACAAGCCTAGCCACTTGTTGCACTGGTTTGCTAGAACCACTCGAGCACCCCTCAGGGGGGGAAATGTGCAAAACAATGCACCTCGCATCTATGATGACACTTGGTGTGAATAAAATCTTCACTCTGTGCCTCCTTCCCCCACTCACCACAACCTTTTCACAGCCAACTCAGCAAAGGAGATGTTCTGCGCTTCGAGCAAACACTTCAACGCCAACATTCCACTGCTGGACGGCATAATCGCAGCCGCCTTTGATCGATTACACTTCGATTGGACAATTTGGCACTGCGCAAATATGAAAACAAAATCTGCTTTCCGATCACACTGTTTACACTTTGTTGATTCCACTTTCCATCTTCATCGGCATCAGCAGCGGCCACTCAGCTATTTTGCCTTCACGGTGTAAACAATAGAGAACCAGCTGGCCGGCAAATTGCTACAGCTTGCGACGGGGCATTCTTCCTCAATTTTCACAAGGGAAAAAATGAAACAATTTAGAAATTGTGTGTTTTGGTTTTGTGCTCTAAGACGTTTGTATTACACGCCTGTCCGCATTTTCATGGACAACACGTTCGCTGTCGTGGGATTATCGACACGGTGGGTTTGGTGAAATATTTTATTGTGGCAATATGTAAAATATAATTAACCTATGAATTCGTTTGTAAATTTTTGTTGAGGATAAATTTCTTTTAAAACATATAAATCACTGAACCCACCGCGTCAGTTTTTGTGTGCGTTGTCCGCCGAAAAAATAGCCTAGGCTGTAAAAATAAACTCAACACACACTTCGCGGCCTAGAGACAGTATAACGACATAGCGATTCCACCCCCGCACCCCATTCCCTCTGTAATCCAACGCACCGACCTTTTCACGCTCGACAACTCCCCGCATCTTTCGAGCCGACTGCTCATATGCTATTTTTTTACATCTCCAACGACTACTACTGCGATTTCGAACCACACACTTGATCTTGACGCGAATGTGATCCACCCAGCTTGTGGGAAAGCGAGCGAAAAACCATCCACTTTGTGTCATCATTCAATAATCTCAGCAAGCGCCAACCCGCGTGGGGTTAGACTTCAAATGGCCTACTATATACAAAACGATCGCCAACCGAAGCTAACCGTGGCCACTCAAATAGCTAGAACACTTTCCCACGGCGGGTGACTTAATGATCGATCATCTTTCCCACTTTCTCCACTTCCTCTACGAGTTAGGTGTCATCCTCTTTCGCGTCATTCACGATCATCACTTTTTTGGGCCCAACCCGTCACCCTCGGAATGAAAAATTGTTCCCCTCGAGTGCATACGAACACTTCAATCTTTTCGAATGGAGATCAATTTTAGTACCTCACGAATTTGTGTATGTCGGAAGAATTAGAAAAAACACTGCTCACAGACAAAAATAAAACAAAATCCCGTGGATCAATACCTTTCGATAATGGTGGTAGTACTTTTCTACGACGATTCCCGTCAATTTCGCGCGAGCTGTAAGAAGCAAACAAACGACGGCGACAACGACGTTGGCAACGGTTCCGAGTGACAACTAAGAGGACACGATCAAATAGAAGAAAAAACGAACGATCGTCTCTCAAACAGCTTGCATGCAAACGCTCGCTCGTATGACACTGGCGGCAGTCGGCTGTTGGTCCACGTCCACCAACAACCCGGCGGCAGTGAAGAAGACCACTACGACCGAAGAGGGTTGACCACGATCACGCCGCGAAATTTCGAACAATGCATTGTTGGTATTGGTGGGGTGTGGATGATAGTATCCGCTGGTACTGGTGAATAGGTACTGAGTGGAAAATGTCTCCATTGGTGATGTGACCCACCGACCGATTGTATCGCTTGACTTGACAACACCGTCGCGTCGATTTGTCGTTGGTTGTGTGGGATGAGTGTAGAATGATATCGCGATCGTTTGAGAAATTCTTCCCCCGAGGGAAATGCTGTTTGTTGTGTCTGAAGGTAAATTCTGCTTACCTGGCGCCTCGTTGTTTATGGTGATCGTGTTTCAGCACGATAGGTCATTCGGGTTAAATATGGATGTTTGTGGGATCATAAGTGGACAACTAATTTCTGCTGATGACTGTAGAATATACTAATGAGAACAAATGTATCGTCAGTTATGATGAAGAAAACTTTCACCGATCATCGGCGTAAAAGAAAATGAATTAGAATTAAAATATATCACTTGTGTGAAGCTCGCCGGTTCCTTTTTTCCAGTAGCATTGAAATAGCACTCTTAGCGCATTTTCCATCCTTTTTCAGTTTTGCTCTGATGAATCCCCAATATAATTCGGTTGGGCGGAATTCTAGGTAGTTTGGGAGTTACATACTTTTCTAAATGACGTCCACTTCATCACTGCGGTACCACTTTGGCAAGTAGCCGAAACTTGACGGCTCACCGGTAGGTTGTAATAAGCAATAAAGGTTTTTTAGACATTCGTTGAAGTATAACTGTGCCTTTATATTGTTAGTTGTGATTTATATCTAAGTCTTCCGGCCACAACTGCAGATTCCCTGCCAAATCATCAGCTTACCGGCCTACTTGTTCACAAAAAATTAGATTTCTTAGAAGCATTTCCGAAGTTCCTGGCAAAATAAACCTTCTGCTGCTGAAACCATTTGAAGCCTAATTTGACATGCGTTTCATCGTGCATTATTAATTGCATCCTATTAATTTTACGAGATCATGATACTTCTTTCAGGCCTGCGTTTTGGGCGTAATATTTGACTTTACGGTTCAATTCGCTTGTTGAATAATCCGGTCCTCTAAGCAAACTTCCCCAGTTTATTTAGATCCGTATTGCGAACAGTTCCTATTTTTAAAAAATTCCATGCCGTACTGACGCGGTTTCCTGTTCACTGTACCGCTTCAATGCCTTCCTGAAATTTAACAAACGTTCTTTGAAGTTCACACACATGATCGTTTGATCATTTTCGACTCGTTTGCGATTCTCATATCCGACTATGATGGGTATAGTCATTTCTTTGTGCAAAATTATTTCTCTCATTTTTTTCTTTCAACGCTTGGAAATTTGAGAAAACACCAACTTGCAACATGAAATTTTTGCACATGATTTCAAGAGAAAAATTTCTGTCACAAGACAATGGACAAAAACAGCTTTGGATGTCAATCTTCATTAAGAGATGGTTGATAAACAAGCAACATTTCGAAATTGATCGAGAAATATTTGGTCTGGCAAGAAAACTGTAGCTGCAGCAAACAAAGCCAGATTTTGTCCCCGCTGAGATTGTAAAGCAGAAAATTTGCCACAGCGCGCCTTCAAAAATGAGAACCGCCTATTTTTAGACAACAATGCAGTCCTACAATATTTTGGCCTGATGTGACATTGTGCCTTTATACAACATTAGAATCAGGTGGTGAGAAAAAAAATCTAAGATAAGCTACAGATACTACATACTGTGCAGTACATGAGTGCATTCAAGAAAAAAGAAGTCGATGTTTGTTCATGGAAAATATACCTCACTCATCGCAACATTTAAAATTTTCATATGCTACATATTACAGCGTTAGTCGGTCGTTAAACGGTGAAATAATAGTTCTTACAAGTCTTTTATCTCACGCCTCCATGCGAGTCTATTGATGACACTTGATAGTTAGACTGAAGGCTACTGAATGCTATCAGCCATCTGCCGATAGTTGGTAGTACATCGTTCCTGATGTGATGAAACTGAACGCAGTTGGCTTTGAGCTTCGAAAAATTCCACGTTTTGTTTCTCAATAAATATTCGACTTCGCCAACAGATGGGCAAATCTGGCATGCCTTGAAATCAATCGATATTGTGTTAGTCAATTCCTCTCAAAATGAATCAGTTCCGATTCTAGCGTTTCTTGCTGCATGAAAAGGAATTACGGTTCATTGGTTTATGGTTTCATTTTCAATACGGAGTGCAACCTTAGGATATAAGAGCTTAGGCTATACTGATTACGGACGTGGAAGTTTACAGAACTGACTCGTGACAGTTTGTTGGTCATAATTGCACAGCGTGCTAGGGGTGTCAGGTTCCAGAGGCATGTAGGAAGGAATGGGACGGCTTAGCCGCATCCTGATGACCCGAGAAAAAAATTGTTCCAAGATTCGTCTTCAGCGAAGTACACTTCACCGTATTGCGGTATGAATTTGTGGATTGCGATATCGGGCATACCCGGAGACAGATCGTGTAATCATACTTCGACTGCATCAACTTACATATATGTAGGTAGAGGCTTTAGCCATTATCATGCTCAATAAAATGTTTTAAATTCATATTGTACTAGTACCATATTCCCTATATGCTGGAGCTGAATAAGGATATCTTTGTAATGGGCAAAACGTATCAAAAATTGGTCCATTTCACGCACGGGCTTGTAATTTCTAGCGGTTTTGGTGTCAATGACCTGAAACAACCTTTCATGGTCTGTCCATTGTAGTCAGGTGAGACATTTCAATCCACAAAATGTACACAATGCTCATTCAAACAACAACAGTACTAGAGATGGGCGAGTGAATCGCGAAGCGATGAATAGAATCGGCTCTTGAAAAACGGAATGATCCACGATGCTTGTTTAAAGAGTTGCGATTCTTTTAGCTGTCTTAAACATAGTGAAATGTATATCTACAACTTTTGGAAAAAAATGAGAAATAAATTATTTGAAAGCGATGGAGTGGTATCTTTAACAAGCTACTCATGCTCAAAAGAAAGAAAAATTCTATCGAAGTAATCATTGTCGTGATATTCAAATTATATTACCATTGAAATAATATTTATGCAATCCGGCAATTTATAGTTAAAGTAATTCAGAACAATTTCATTCAATATTTGGGATTTTTGGAATACACCAACGCACAGTGGGGCGAAACTGAAAAAAAGACAGTCAAAAGTCTTTCCTGACAGATGTTTTCATGCTTTGATGTATTCAGAAAAGTTTCCTAGGACTACATTCTACATCTTCATACACTTTCATTGTTTTTACATGTTGATTGTTGATAACAGAAGATATATTTTGCATTAAGTTTGATATTCTGTAATATGACGTGTTGATTTTACACTGCGAAATATCCATACATTATACAGTATAAAAATACATGAAAATTACAAAACCCGAAAAGTCCGAATTGTTATACTTCTCATGAAAAAATAATAAATGAAAAAGAACATTTTTAAAGAAAAATCGATTCATATCCCGATGCACATGTCGTACATCATTGGAGTCTTCAGAAAAGTTATGTGTTTTGACGGTATCTAAAATCAAGTTTTGCTTTTTTGTGTTTCGAATCTCATCAGTAACTAGCACCATCTGGATGTCTAGTTAGACGATGTATCTAAATTAGTACCCAAATTAGCACTAGTTAGACACAAAAAATTTCAAACAGTTCACCCGACATGTGAACGCCTAAAGCCACATGTCCCGAGTCATGTCCCGGGAAGCAAATATAGCTAGCTTTTGGTTCAAGAAACCAAACGCCTGGTATTATGCAATAAAATTGGACTAAACCGTTTTACGCGTTAAGGGCACAAGACCTAATATAAATTAAGTTTTGCTTTATATTGGACTAATTTGGACTTTATTTGCTTTATATCTAAAACTTTCTAGAACATACGAATGTAGAAAAAATTAAGTTGTAGAAGAGAAAATTTAAAAACTTATTTTAAGGGGGCAACGTACATATCTTTTAAGGATAAATATATAGATGGCGGATATGTTCATCAAAGTTGTTCAAAATAAATTGCTCTACAAGATTCGGTGCCAAAAAAGTTCTTGAGGCTGAGCAAAAAAATTATTTTTGAATGACAGTTGCACCTTAAAAAAAATTAAGGTGCTTAATCTTAAATATGTAGGACGTGAAACTCGGGAGACTTTTGACTGTCTTTTTTTATTTTAGCCCCACTGTGCACCGGCTCTAACTAGGTGTTTCTTGTACATCGGTTCAATTAAACCTTTGACTATCGTGCAATACAGGGTACAGTTTGAAAACGAAACATTCGAACACACTAGAATTGCTACCAATAATTTAGTTTTCTGATTAAAAATATTCAATATATCACTGAATTACGCGTAGAGTGTACAGAATCACAGTAGGCGTTTGTTGTCAGTATAAGTATATTTGTTTACATAATCGTGTGAGCTAATGCACGGTGTGAAATGCTCTGAAATATTTTAGAGAACGTCTCACTATACAAAGGTGACCCGGAAGTGGCTGTAAAACAAAGACCGCTCATCTCAAAACTCATTTGAAATGTATGGTTCTTTTCAAACGTTAGGAGAAAATGGTAGGAGTTTGGTAATCCTATAGCCAAAAGTGCTGAATTGAAACATAGAAAAGATCAAGAGAGTTCCACGAGAAAATTACACCGATGAAACTCACTGCAAGGTCGTTCTCGGATGAGTTCTTGACAAAGCTTTAGTATATCTGGACAAGAACTGTCTAGAACGCCCCGAAATATAACAAAATAAAAAGTCTAATAATTCAATTTTTTTTTTGTCTTTTGACTTAAGTGCCAATACCTTATTTAGGACTGGTGGTATCCAACGGGGAAAAACGATCGGAAATGTTGAGTGAAGCTAAGCAATCATGTGAAAAAAATTCCCCCCAGGGATAGCATCAGGGTTGGTGCATTGGGCCGGAGTCTCAAAGGTTGCGAGTTCGAGTCTCGCCTCTGGGGGGAATTTTTTTCACATGATTGCTTAGCTTCACTCACCATTTCCGATCGTTTTTTTCCCGTTGGATACAACCAGTCATAAAAAACAGATCGAGGAATCGATAAAAAAAAATCCTTATTTGGCAAGCAATTTTTAACTGCGGATTAACAGGTGCCGATTTCGCTCTGGAGTTCACAGGGCTACTCTGAAATTCGAGGTTCTCAGAAAAACGCTTATGCTTGACAAAAAAAGTTGTCCCTAATTTCAAAAATTTATATTGCAATGTCAGAGAAAACTCACAAATCTTAACTTTCAGTATTCGATTAGCCAAACCGAATAAATTTTCAATAAATTTGTTATTTTTAGACGTTAAATCCAAAAATAAAAAAAATATTACTTGTGTTCTCAAGCAAACCGACTGGTCGCGAGTGATGTCCTGCAAGCACAGAAATACTGATTGTTGATGAGTAACATCACAAAATCGAAACCGAGTATCGGCTAGCAAGCCAATGAGTATCACTATGCTACGTTCGGCCATGACTGATGACACGAAATCGAACCGCAAATTTATCGTAATGAAATCGTTTTTGGATTTTTTTTTTGCAGCGATTAATAATTCATGTTCCAATGATGTTTTCGGGCCAGTTTATGATAGTTTCAAGCTCATTTTCGTCCGACTGTTGTCATCACTTACGACCAGAAATAAGAGCGTACTGATTCCTTAAGCAAACAAATTTGGTGAAGACCCCGTGTATCTTTCTTCAATTATTCTATTAGTATAGTTCACTATACGTGATTGTTTTCCTAATAGATTAGAGTGCTGCAATAGTTTTAATACATTAGAATATTTAAAACCTTTAAGAACTATACCGAAGATAACAGGAGACGAATTAAATGGTTTCGTGATTGGATTTCTAACAAACACTAGTTTCTAAAAATATGCGATTTTTAACAGCTCTAAAGAAGATCCTAAACTCATAGGATTGAATAGCTATAGATTCGAGAGTGATGAACGTAGACATTTATCGTCGTCAGCTATGTCGCAAAAAGACTTTTCAGCATTACTTGCATCGTCGTTTCTTGTGGAAACCACTCAACAACCATTGAACAATACATGCCATAAGAAAAGATTTGAGACTTTCATAAACTTTTAGAAGATATAAAAGCAATCAAAACTTATCCGTACGTTCTCGGAAAAAAAACATTGAACAATTCAATAATCATATTACTCTCACTAATATGGCGTGAAATCTAGGGAAAAATCAGTCCGCGATCACAATTCGTATCGGTCGATAGGAACGTTTTCCTAGTGTCAATTTTTTTAGAATTATTTGAAAATTTGATTGATGTGGGTAAATCAAAATGGTTCGCTTTTTGGCACACAATTTGGCTACCGCAGGGACTCGTGTGGTCGAACAATTACCTTGACAGAATAAATAACAATGATTTTGGTATCATAATAAACTATGACGCCAAATAGCTATGAATAGCACTTTTTACGACTTGAATAGCAGGTTATAATACCCCAACCAAAACCATACCCAACTGAGGATCACTCACAAAATGAGATTAGACTGACAGCTCCAATTTGTTGAAACCCGCTTCAACCTGTTCGTCAGCGTTGGGACACATAAGCCAAACGATTATCGAAAACAAAGTTATATTTTCCACGTATAAAACCCGATATTCCGTCGCAATCGCAGCAGCTGACAGGGGTGGCTAGGACTCGGTTCGTGGATTCAGCAGCCGGAAAATCTGAACGCGCCACATGGCACCGCATAATAAATCAGACATGTGTCGGCTAGCACCGGCATCAGCATCCCAACCGGGGGCAAAGTTAAAACCGATCGGAGCAGGCGGGTGTAACTTAATTAAAAGTGACAGGTAGATAAAAAATAACATTATTATCATACTGTGTCAGATAAACGGAGAGGTCACAGGGCACTGGTTGCTATTAATCGAGCAGTGCAGTTATTTTATATCCCCATTTTTTTAAACAAAAAAACCCATCCGTCGACCAGTGATTATGAGAAATATTTTTTTTCGATTCGCTTAACGATTTTTTTGTCATTAGTGGATAAAATTTGTTGACATTTATAAAATGCTCGTAATTGAAATTAGTCAAAAGTAACTAGGAAGTAGAGGTTAAATCAGATAACGCACGAACTCCATTCTTAGTCACATAACCTAGTGACTTGATGTGAATTTAGTGAACGTCACATGGTAATGTGACAGTGTGAATACAACCCTAAATGCTGTGCATAAAATCGTGCTTTGTAGGGTTAGTAATTCAATTCGAGAGGCGATGGGCGGGGTGAAACTTTGTTAGAGTTTAGTTCAGTGTCACTGTCAAGGTCATGGCCTACGCGTGCGGGCAAATGTACGAGTGGTGTCATTTTGCTTCGCACAGCTTTCAGATACGAGAGGTGAGAATGAGCCTAAGAGTTGAAGAATCGATACAGAGACACATAGTGGGAAAATTCAATTCTTAAAGAGGAGAGTAACAAAAAACGCAATTTCAAACTGCAAAGGCGTAAAGTGCGGATGCTTTGCTCACAATCGCGATTCAATTTCGATGAAAAAGGTCTGCAGAAGCAGCAGCAACAAAACAGCAGAATAATTGGAACCGAAAAAAGAAGACGATACAATCAAGATCGCAGCCTTGCTTTGATGTTTTCTTCACTGCGTTGAAAAGAAGCGACTCTGCGGAGCAGAACATTTCATTTGCATAAAAACGAACGAGAATGATTGAATCGGAAACAGCTTGACTGCGTGAATGTACGAAAACTGAATCACTGTTCAATTTCAGATTATTCCAGCTTTTTACAGAACTTGAAACAGCATGGAATAACGGAAGGGAATCAGTGAGTCCATTGAAAATAGTACAACACAAAGAAACGTTAACATGTATCAGAAAGTAAATAGAAAACTAAGATACACTGCACCATGTTCCAACGTTTCTCGCATTACTCTTTCTCCGGAACGAACGATTGTAATTTCAGATTAACCCTCCCCTCCCATGTATTCTTTAATCTTCTTAACGCCCCTGCGAGCAATTTCTTCTCACCAGGCACGACTATAATTATAATTATTGTCCTCTTCCCACCTCCTCCTTGCGACGCCTTGCACTGATCGCACTGCCCATAAGACCACCCGCCGAGCCCCACACTGGAGGAAAACATCTCCCATAGTCCGACCATCGACAGGTGAACAAGCAAACGAGATAAATAATACCCATGTCAATTCGCCACACACACACACACACACACCCGTCAGCAACAGTAGGCGGTGAAAAAAACTCATCCAATTTTTTTCACAAAAGATGTCTGACATCGCTTTCGGGGTGATGACGAGTGGCAGCGACTACTACGACACCGACGGCGAAGGGCAGGAACAGAAAACGCATGCTGTGTGTCGCATTGCGCAATGACGTCACCGGTTCGGTGTCGGAGTTGAATAGCATCAGCCGCAGCAGCAGGTGAAAATCTGCAAAAGTACCACCACCACCACCAGCAATAACAACAACAAGCAGGGAGAAATCGGAATAGACAATTTTCCTCTCCGAACACGGCTGGCTGCCAACGATGACGACGACCGTAGAAATAAACATCAAAGGATGCGGCGGCGTGGGAAATAAGTAAATGCTCTTTAATCTCTTTTTTTGCAAACTCAACACAAGAGCGCTACTTTTCACGAAGAGCACAAAGAAACCGATTTGATTGGTTTGAAGCGGAGTGATGGCGGAAAGGGAAGTAGGTGGAATTTTCGGCGAATGTGGTTGCACATGAGGGGAAAACTCTCCGGCCGACATGATGACGACCGGCTAGGGCTGATATCGACTTATCGTACTTGGTCGGACATCTACTGGCGAGTAGCGGAAGCAGTAGCACTCTGCTAGGATTTTCGAACCGGCGAATGCGCTTTCCGGTTCGCTGGCAAGGATGCAGTTCGTGCCGAAAAGTGCAATGTGCAATGTGATATGGAAGGGGTAGTACTTGATGATGGTTTGATATATTGCGCTGTATGTTGTCATTTAGGGCTTCAGCATCGAATTAATGACTAGTTAAAATTGGAATTTGTTAGGGCACAAAGTTAAAGGATGATTGATAAATTTCTTTATTTATTCATAAAATAATATTAGAAGTTTCAATTCGTTTTAAGATCGCAAAATTAAACAAATATTAGCAAATAATAAAAAAAAGGATGACATGAAATATTTAGTTAGTCCAGGAATTTTCGGTAAGACTTTGTCTCATTCGTATCTAGTACTATCTTAGCACCAAAATAAAAGAATTTATTGTGCGAGAAAGTTTGCTAAAACATGTATTCATACTTCTCAGACTAGGAATAAAAAATCTGGGGCTGATAAAACCGGGTCTTCACTGTAGTACTTGTGCTTATCCCGCCATGAATCAAACAAAAGTCGTTTTCAAGTCCCTTATGAAGCGATAAAAGAAAACGAATATTTCTACCTGAATTTCAGCGTTCTGTTGTCCGAAAAGATCATTAGAAAGCCTAAATCCGTTGATGAAACTCACCATCTTAGCAAAAGTCGTCTTTTACAGGTTAACTGCATGTTCATAAAAAACATAATTTAATTAAAATTCAATATGCTACATTGGGCAAAAATCATTTAGTGTGTGTGAAGACTGCAGTACAGTTGGGTTTTATGTCTCGACAGTACCTGTCACTGATTTAGCGTCAAGTAGACGCTAAATCCAAAACGGTCCAACAATAAAAAAGATTTTGATTTTGCTACCTGATGAGGCTTTTTATTTATGCAGGCGGGACTAGGAATCTACTCAGGGGAGGCCCGGTGGGAGTCATTTTTTTCTTATCACTCTAATGTCCACATGAAGAACTTAATGCTACGTTCACACTACGAGTTAAAACGTGTTTTAACGCTATCTTGATGACATTTTTCTTGTTGCTAATTATTAAAACGTGTTTTAACTCTGTAGTGTGAACGTAGTATAACGTTGTAAAGGACGTGACGAAACTGCAGCGAGACATCAATAGGCATTTACGGAAAGCGACTAAAATGTGGCGACTGGATGTATCTTAAAGTTAGTAAGTTGGAATTGTCGTTTTAATTTTATGATTTTAGTATGTGGTAGCCCACACCTTTAAATTACTCGTGAGATCGTTGCCTCAGAGAACGACGATCTTTCATTTTTTCCATATTGTAAAACGCAGTGTCTTTGATCAGCTTGGACTTTTTTCAGTGAAGTACGATGAGATGTGATTCGCTCTACCAAAATCATCGAAATAAAACACCAAATCTCTTGTATAAATTTTCTGCATCTATCGGCAGCAATTATTTTGTCATTTAACGTCCTTTTTTGAACAACAATTTGAATTGAAAATGA
The DNA here is from genome assembly GCF_030247195.1 of Topomyia yanbarensis. NCBI lineage: Eukaryota > Metazoa > Arthropoda > Insecta > Diptera > Culicidae > Topomyia > Topomyia yanbarensis. Next base: position 217,076,054 of record NC_080670.1, read on the forward strand.
TGTAACTTCCCTGCATTTTTTAGAAAAAAAATCATCTGTATCTCTTCAGACAATTTTCATTTCTTCCGGGACGTTACAATGTTGGGCTTCAGAATTGCCTGAAAGTATGCGATTACTGTAAGTTTTCGAGCGTTTCTCTTTTCAATACAATGATTGTTGATCAAAGTTAACCCAAAAGCAACAAATAAAAATTAACAAAAAGATTATTTATTGTCATAATGAAATAAAATTAAACCCAACAATATACCATTTATGATGCTGAGTGTGAAAAGAAAATCAAAAACGAATAATTTTTACTCAGAGCAAAGCATAGTGGCAATAATATTATTCTTGCCCCAGTTTTGGAATTGCGACAGAATTGTTAATAGCGGCAGGACGACAAAAGCCAAAATAGAGTTAAGCTGTTTTACTACATCTACAATTCGCGTACCAGATCAGAAAATTTTGGACATTCCTTTGAGTTAAATTTTCAACATTCCTTTGAATTCTTTAAAGCAAAAATAAATCACATTTAAACTGAATATTCCTACGCTATACTACAGACTTTCCTATATCTAGGAATATATTTTTTTAGAATTTTTAGAATTTCTTGAAATTGTTTTCACTAGAAACATTTTTGAAAGCTTTATTCAGTTTTCAGTGACTGGTTCAAGTCAAGAGAATTAATTTTTGCATTCAATTTTAAGGTACTCACGAAAAAAGCATGTTTTCGGGCCTGTAAAACTCTTTGAATTTTTAGAAATCCTGTTCGTATTTTTCATTCCAAATGTCTTAAAAATGCATGCAACGTCTGATGAATTTGAAGAAAAAAATTATTGGAGAATCGCAATTTAAAAATTGTTTAAGTTCCGACGGCATTGTTAAAAACATTTTTTTTTTGAGACGACACAGGGACATTTTTCTAGTTACTGAAGCTTTTGCAGCGTGTTTGCTTTGCAAATTCAGGATAATCATTTTCATTGGCACGTTACTGTCCATTTCTTAGATCTGCAGCCGCCTTAATGCTCGCTATCAGTGTAACGAGAGTGAATTCTACGTTGTAGCTATTAGCTACTTAGCTTATGGTGCTGGCTGTTGATTTGGAGATACTGGTTACAACTTTGGCAGTTGTCATTATGGACGCAAATTTGGCTACCATTTGAAGTACGGTATTGGAGATGTGGAATTAATTTCCTTAGATGAGTTTTGATTAGTAGTTTTCGAGTATGGTTTTCTGTCAATTATATGTGCAATGAGTGTATTGAGTAAAGGTACCACATTGTGTTTTGTATTCTAGAGTGAAGTTGGAAAAAAATGGGTTGGTGCAACTGAATTCTCGCCACTAAAACGCTGTTGAGTATATTTAAAAGGTAGTTTTAACTACAAAACAGATGTGTATTTAACAAAAAAAAACTTTAACAGGCTGACCGGGTACACACAAATTGAAAAGCTCATAGATATGGTAATTTTATTTGATTTGGACGCTTTTTGGATGTTTTGGATTCAGGAACTTATCTACTTTTAGACGCTTCAAACAGGAAGGAAGAATTCCGATTTCGAGAGACATCATCCTGTATTGAAATAATATTTGTGAATTTCAATGCAAGTATGCAATATGGCAACATGCGTTTCAAAATTCTTGTGATTTTCTCAGAAATCTTTTTTTTATCGTGCAATAAAATTGGGATAAACCGTTTTGCGCGTTAAGGGCACAAGACCTAATATAAATTAAGTTTTGTTTTTTTTTGTGTTTCGAATTCATCTCGTCAGTAACTAGCACCATCTGGGTGTCTAGTTAGACGATGTATCTAAACTAGTACCCAAATTAGCACTAGTTAGGCACAAAAAATTCCAAACAGTTCACACGACATATGTGAACGCCTAAAGCCACATGTCCCGAGTGATGTCTCGGGAAGCAAATATAGCTCTGGTTAAGGGCAACAAAACTTAATTTATATTAGGTCTTGTGCCCTTAACGCGCAAAACGGTTTAGTCCAATGTTATTGCATAATACCAGGCGTTTGGTTTCTTGAACCAAAAGACAAGAGTTCGTCTTCGCTTTCTCGTCAGCAAACATGTGGCTTTAGGCGTTCACATATGTCGTGTGAACTGTTTGGAATTTTTTGTGTCTAACTAGTGCTAATTTGGGTACTAGTTTAGATACATCGTCTAACTAGACACCCAGATGGTGCTAGTTACTGACGAGATGAATTTGAAACACAAAACAAAACAAAAATTAATTTTTTTTATCAATATGGAACCATATGACGATTTCAGTTTGAATTGGGAACTCGCTCCGTAATCATCAAATGATCCAATATTTCCAATAATCCATTGAAACTCACAAACAATATCCCAGTGCAGAAACATACCTCTGGAGCTCCGCATTCCCGGGAACCAGATGAAATCATCTCATTTCCACAGAGTTTAAAAGTGAATGAATTGCTGAAACCAAAATATCCAAAAGTGGCCGAAACGGATAAGAACTTCCAGATTCAACATTGCAGATTCTCAAAAACAATTGGTTGTGATGCATTCTCCTAAGCATCTTCTAAACATACATACATTCTCCATAGTGGGCCACCTGCTTGCAGTACTTACACGTAGGAGGTTGCCTTTCGTAGGTGCATAGCACGATTTGTTTAATGTTAATTTCGTTATATTTGAATTGTATAATCAAATGGGAGGGAATAGGTGTTTTGATCCGCATCCTCATCACAAGAACACCATTAGGAATACCCGGCAAGCAATTTCTCCAAGTGTAACGGATTCCCCCTCTCCGTATTGCGACATGCATTTTGTAATTGGTTCACAGGAAATACGCGGTGACAAATCATGTAGCCTTACCCCCATATAGTCTATTTTCTATATACATGGAGATCCTTACAACTGTACTATACTTTCAATACTTTGATCTAGAGTATTTTGCAAGCCGAATCTTGGTCTAACGCGTTGAATGATATCAATACAGCAGCGCGCAGGTGGTGATACTGAAGATAGGCGACATCAGTAAACCTAAGCATCATTTTCACCTTCAGAAAATGTTCCATCTCACGAAGACTCGATCGTGCAGAAAAAAATTTTAAGTCATCAACCGCGGGGTTCAGTCCAAGCAGCGCGTTTTCATCAAATTTGCTCATAATGGCAATAGTAATAGAATATTTCTTTTGTTTTAGATACACGGTAAACCAGCTGTCGTTCACATTGCCCGGTTGTTGGTCTAACCTGGCATAAGTAAAAAGTAGATCGAACGGGTTCCTTTGTTCTTCAAACAATGCCCATTGTTTTGTAGTTCGTTTTGCTTTGTCTCATCAAAATTCAGAGAAAGAACACTAGAATTTCATAGATTGAAACTTGAAAACGTACCCGAGTACGCTGTCGGACGTATAACGGGTTATGATCCATGCCGGTAGCTTGATTTTCCCATTGTTTATATACAAAGAGATTTTGATTTTCATCGCGTGTTCTGGGCTGTTATGCAAAATATTTGTTTGCATTTTAAACAATTTGTTGAATGTTACCAGACCGAATGCCTGATATGATGGAACTGGATAAAAACGACTTCCGCAAGCGTGAGCTTCATTTTACCTTCAGTAAACGTAATCTAATACGATACTGCCACCGATAAAAGGGACAAAAATTAGTTTCAATTTTAGCGGTCCACCAAGCGGCGTTTTTTAACACCTCAATTATTATCACACCTTTTTGAAATTGAAAATATAGGAAAAGTCTTTCTCTTTACCAATTGTCCCAATTGCGCACTGAACAGCCCAGAAAAAAATACTTTTAAAAATCCAAATTAGCTCAAACCTGAGTTCATTTCCAGTCCTGATAGGAGTTTGTCTAATTTTGAGTCGAATAGATCAAATCCAGCTACCAAATCAAAGTTCTTAAAGTCTGTATGTTATTTTTGACAATTTATATGGAGAAAGCCTGTTGTTCATATTTCGGCTACTAGATGGCACTCTATGCATCAAAACAGCAGTAGAATTGAGATTCTGAAAGATAATTTCACGACTTTGGCCACTTATTTGTTCTGAGAAAAAATGGTTGATTTTAGCTGAATGGTAAGTTGGAGAAAATTTCAGTAAGTTGCGCAATATTTTGGTTGCTAACTTTTAGTTCCACATTTCACCGAAGAGGACGCCAGCACTAACTTTTTAATGGAGAGATATAAATGTTAACTTATTCAGAGTAATTACTGTAAAAAGCCTATTAAACAAATTTGTAGAAGACATCAACTTTCTATTTCACTTAGTTCAAAAGTTAGATTTGGCGGCCCTAGTGGCGAAATTTAGAACAATTTTCTCTCCCAAAGCTGATGCATTTTATGCCTTGAAAATTTTCAGGCCATATTGTTTGTTTGTTTATTTAATTGAAGGCTTTAACCTCATAGGGCATTCGCCTTTTTCAGGACATACTAATTAGTGAAAGTTGGCAATAAGTTTGTCTTTTAGAATCTAAATTCAATAGTTGTTTTAATGCTAGTTGAGAAAATGTGTGGGTTTCCTCGATAAAGATCGTTAAAGGATACATTCAAATTTTAAATTTCAACGGCGTTAATTCGATAGCTAGACTCAATCGACTTCACCTAAAATTTAACAAAATATCCTAGGAGGAGAGATGTTCCGTAGGTTGACAATTTTGAAAACAACCACGCGCCTTCATCAGAAATACTCCATGGAGACGCATGGTCGGCCAAAAGAAAGTTGCAAACACATGCTCGAAATTATAGTGACGCACTTTAAAACAGTTCACATAGAAAACCTCCCGACCACACCGCGTCCGTACTACGCTTGAAGAATGCAGTAGACGGCAGCGATAATAATAAATGATTCCAATTTACAACATCTGAAACGAACATCTCCGCTTGAACCCATTCGCCATATTTTCATCTGTCCGTCCCAATGGCGCTGAGCTCAAGGGACACAAACCGTGGCGGCAATAGGTTAGCGCTTGCATACAAACGCTCAGGTACTCGGGGATGGATGATGGCAAGAAAAACCGCAGTTGGGGAAAAATAGTTTTCACAAATAGCCTCCGGGGGCTACTCTAGTGGATGCTTCTTTAGTGTGCATAGCCGTTCACAGACCGCGGGTAAGCGATGTGTGAACAAGCAACCAGCAGTAGCAACGGCAGAAAGGAATTTTCCGCCTTCATCCATCTCTTCGGCGGGGAATCGAACATAAACCAGCCTCTGCTAGGCTAGGTAAAATACTACTAGTTAGAAGGGTGGTAGACTTACATGTTCAGGGCACGTTCGTTGGATCCGCTCTGGCTTTGGGTATTGTCGTGGCGCCTCTCCTTGGCCACGATACCCATCAGCTTCATCCACGGGTTGTTCTGGGTACTGTGACCCATCCCGCCACTCTGCCACATCGTCATCTTGGCTCGCCCGACTTAACTCACTTCACCGGCTCACAAGATAGATGGATAATTTTCTTATAAATGATGATGATAAAAACTGATTCTGATTGGTGTGTAAAACTATTATTTCACTTTTTTCTCTTATTCGGCTTCGCTTTACTGTGGGGTGATTATATCCGGTTGATTTTCCGCCTTCTCTTCGATTGGTTGTTGTTGGTGGCTCCTACGGAACCGTTGAAGCCATTTGTAATAATCACTATCTAGAAATTGATTTCGGTTAACTACAATCTACTGACGACGGTTGGCTAGACGGAGTTACGGAAGCAATGGCAAAAGTTAAATCTGTGCAGAATTCACGGTCCTGATGCACCGGACATACACTGGAAGAGCATCGGCTTTTGCTTGTTGTTGGAGATAATTCGCCAAATCGAATCACCATTTTCTCCGACAGGCTGATTTGTGACACTCACTATAGCTTGTTTGCATTAGTTTCGGATCCCGGACGGTTGCCGCTGCAGTACACGAATTTTCTGTTGCTTCATTCGAAAGTGTAAGCTGTTAGCTACGTCACCGGCAGTGACGCTAAAGTGGGAGGGGGTGGGTGAAAATCTAAAAACGACTTTCGTTCGCGCGCTGCAATTTCGCTTTGCTTCCGTTTCTAACCGTTCCCTCCGCTCCAATCACTTTCTTCCGCTTGTTGGCACTTTTCAATTGGTAAACACTGTGTTGTAACATCCCATATTCGTACTGCTCGTAGCTATTCACATCCAATCGCGCACGCTGGCTTCGCTTTTGTAGCAGCCCAACCGCAGCAGGCTACCGCTTTGCAGTTCGTTCGTTCAATCAATCAAATCAGACTTTATGATTGGTTCTGAGTTTTCCCCTTCACACGGTTCGCACCTTTCTACGATTTAGACGCGTTGCTGCATCGGTTCGTGACACATAGCAGCAAGCGTTGGAAAAGTGAACAGCTGTCTTACATATGTGTTTGATGTTTCTTCATCCATTTTTTTTTTCTCTCGCTTCAGTACCAATTTGGAACTGTTTGTTTCTTTTCTGTTTTGTAACTGATATGCGAAGTATTACTGCACATTTAACCTAACTTATCCGCTATTTGGTATTTTTGTAAAAGCTCACGACTGTATTGATTATTTTTCCGCACCTAACTCACTTCACTTCTCGGGCGCTAATTAGCTTCTCTTTCACGCTGACTCGCGCGCGCACCTCAAGTGTTTGTTTATTTTTGTGTCGGCTGTTTGATACTTTGACTCGCTCGTTTCAACCACAATAAAATATCCAGGCTACTAGATTAACACACTTTTCCACGCAACACAAACCGGTCGATTGGCGCGCACTCAGCTTCTCCCCGGCAGCTTCTTTGCATCGTGGCGATCCCATCGTACCCAGATTCGACACTGCTGAGCAGCGGTCGTCATTCCCCTCGAGCTCGACATCTCAGTGCTCGTAAATCCTCCAGCGCTCGTCCTCCTCCTCCTCCGATGCGAAAACCTGTAATATAAACCGACATTAGAATCACCGTGTTGAAATCGTTTATTGGCAGAATTCAGCGGGTGCGAAACAACAAAATCAATAGAGAAATAAAAAACCCCGATCAGCGCAGCTTTAAACGCACGTTAATTAATGAAGCTCTATATATATTTCAAACGGCGTCTGTAAATTCCCTTTTCCCATGTTCATCGGGTTCAAATCCCCTTTTCTGACTGTATGGTAAACCTCTTCGGAACGGATTTCCTGCACCCGTCAGTACCACCGCGCAGCCGGCCGGTGGTGAAACGAACTGTGCTAAACTACTTGACTAAAGTCGGCACCCGGTTCTTAATAGCGTTCGTGTAGTAGATATACTACTAGGACGGGTGGTAGGATGTGCTTATCATCGCTGCAACAGCGGTACCACCCAACCCCACACCGTGGTCATGAGAGCTCTAAAAACGGTCAAGAAATATCCTGGTTTTTAAGGTGTCTTTAGCAGTTTTATAAATCTTAAGTGCTTTGCTAAAAGATCACTTGTTATGTAAGAGTACATATAATGAAATATTTACTATGAAATACAATAAAAAAAACTCTTAAGAAAAAATAAGACGCGAACAAAATTAGATGCAAATTAAATTTGATGAAATTTTTTCTGAATATATCTAAACACGAAATCACCATCAAAAGCTCGAAAATACTTTTGACCGTTTATTGCTGGTTGTTAGATCCCATGTGCACCGCCGCCGTCGTCATCCTCAGTTTGAGAGATTTTAATCGCCTCAATTCGAGCGCCACCTCAACCGAGAGCTATTCGAAGCGTTCGGGGAGCGTGAGGTGGGGGGGGGGGGTTTCGATAGAGGAAAGTACGCGGTTCGGGAACTTTGCCAAATAGGGTGATTCTCGTCTAATTAATTGAACTTTCATGCGCTCGTTTCCTGGGTGGCGCTGAGCTGGTACTCCAGAAGCTCTGCAATTGGGGATTAAATCGAAACGAATCGGATTGTGTTTTTGTATTACTAAAACAATGGAATGGCATGGCTCAATTGAAATTCGGTGCAGGCGGGGTAGATTTTTTCTTATCCTAATGCTGGTAATGGTTATTTGTAGGCTACGATTGACTGACGAAAAAATTGTAAATTGAAATAGTTTCGATAAAAGCACAAGAAGCATTTTGAGAGAAATTGTCTAAGGAATCTAAAAAAATACAAATTTTGACTGACAGTGTTGTCAACTATGCAATTTTTTTTCGTGAGCAAAGCTTTTTCTTTTCAATATTTCCTTTTCGCAATCTCGGAAGAAACAGGAGCGAGAATTTTTTAATGTCAGTAACTGTCATTGTACTTATGGAAATATTTATTCATCGTTCGCTAGTCGAACGAGAAGCATGTCGAGGCGCGGCCAGACGACGCGGTAAAATGAAAGCAGAGTTTTGTCGCCCATATATTGTTACGAATGCTATTTTTGTTGATCAGCCTTATTCTGCATTATGACTGATCTATTTCTGGGATCGACTATGTCATGGTGATCAAATCCCAATATTTGATCTTTCGGGAGGAGCACGGTAACAAAATTGTTTTACTGGGCGGATTACCTGCTGTTCATAATTAAACAACATTGACAATAGTATTGATCCTGTACGAGCAATCATTAGATTTCTATTCTCCAGTCCTGAGTGCAGTCACGATGCACCGGTTATATCACAGACATTATCTACCAATCTATATTTCATTTACTCTCAAAATTTGTAACGGCTGTGTCCAATTTTGGCCCTGATTAAATACACAGCTTAGTCTAGATTAGGAGTGCAGCGTCGCATCGGAAATTAAAGCCAGCCTGTACGTGATACGGTTGATAATGGAACAAATGATTTCTGCGGCCTTTCCGTTAATTCTATTAGTCCTGATCACCGACAGTGACGCCCAGAGTATACTTTTACGTTGCTTGGATGTTGAAGTCATCGCAGATATCGTGCGTTTAGTGCCAAATGGTAAGCACACAACCAGTTTATCCTTCATGTCCTTCAAAATGGATCTTGACATGTTAACACAACATGATGCTGTTATAAAGTACTACGAAGACTCCTGAGCACTCTGCGCAGGCTATCATCCAGCGCCTGGCTTAGCCGTTCCGGCCCTGTTTCCGGAGATCGTGGGGTCTTGACAACTCGCTCGCTGAAAACCTATTGGGTTTTAGCATGCCACGGAACAAATCACGTTGGTTTAAAATGCTGGGACGGCTTGCACGTGGATATACTACCAAAACGTCCGAGGGCTAAGGACGTAAATCGTGGCGTGGCTGCTGCTGACGGCGACTACGATATTTACGTTTTGGCAAAAACTTGCTTTGATGATCGTATTATATCGATATAACTCTTCGGGGATGGTTACGTTTACCGTGTGGATCGAAGCGATAACAACAGCGTACACGATCCCAGTGGAGGAGTTTTATACGTGGAAGTAATCGCAAATATCGTGCGTTTGGTACCAAATGATAAGCACACGACAAATTTATCCTTCATGTCGTTCAAAATTTACCTGATCTAGTTCAGAAAGTTGATTCCGACAGCATGCAGTACAAAGTTACTTTACGCTCATTCGGATATGCCGCAGACTCAAGTGAATCGCATTTCAAATGCCAAAATATACTGCCTCCTGCGACAGAACACAAACAGGTTAAAGTCACCGGGAAACTCTAAGCTTGCTCATGCGACTCTATTCCACCTTTTTCTAAACTTTCTTTCTTAAACTCCTTGCTCTTCCATTACAAGAGTTTTAATGATATTTCTTCTGCACTTGCTTGCTGTGAGATTGGTGTAGATACTCCAGCATTGAGGCGGTTTTGAGCAAAAATTATTACGCCGATAGTGTCTACATTCTGCTAGAAAAGCTAGATTCTATAGAACTGGATTCTATAGAACGCACTTCTTCTCAGGCTGATCCAAATGATGTAATGATAATCCTTGGTGATTTCAACCAACCAGAACGTGAATGGCTTCGCTTCTTTGCATGGATACGGTTATCCTAACGAGTTATCCTCGACAACTTCCTGAATGGGAGTCGCAATTTTCGCAAAACTGATTCATTTATACTGCACCGTTCCCTATTGCTGATGATGGAGTGTACATGATTAACTGGATATAGGTGCTTCCATGCTTCACTGTGTTGAAGCAAACGCGCCAAAATGTCAGCCTCCTAGGAAACCTTCCTGGTCTAACATCATACTTCGGAATATAAAATGTAGTCGTGTCAAACCTCTACGTACGTGTACAAATAGATTATATCCATTTCTCAAGCACTTCTTCGCAGAAACCAATGAGTACCTCAGTTACAATAAACTGCTATACAAAGAATATGTGAATCCGTATCGAAATGCGAAAGGCTTCCGGTGTTTCATTAATATGAAGAGAAATGAAACTGATCTTCCGTCTAGGATTTTTGACAATGGTGAACTAGCTGTTATTGGTTTGTTGAAACTAAACGTCGTTTGATGAAATCTTGGCTAGAGAAGACCAGTAGAGCGAAGGGATCGTTGCGAGGCGCCAACGTCAAGACTCATTAGGGAGTCGATTCCGTTGTTCAATAATATTGCCACAAGCACTACTTGATGAGTTTTTCTGCGTCGTTTCAGTGATTCGAGAGCGATCGGATGTCGACTAGGGGCGGTGGTAGCTCCAAGAGATTCTCCCAGGGAAGGTCTCTCACGAGTCCAACAAATCTTTTCTGCACGTGTTTAATACGAAGATTCAAATTCAAATCCAAATCAGGCATGCATTTCCGAGTAATGAACAAAAACAATGTGGATGCTTCAGATCCCGACCGAATAAATACAAAAACTCTTCAAAACGGGTACAACCAACGATAGAGCGCACTACAAGGTACAGTTTCAAATCAGCTGCGTAAACCATTTTGCATCCAACACCTAGCAACAAAGTAGTGCCATTTCATCCAACACCTAGCAGTAAAGAACAGCACAAACAGTAATGGTCTCCTGTTGTTGCCTTGTGGGACTCCAGATTTGTTCATAAACTGAGAGGTAACGCAAGAGCCTAGCTGCGCAGAACAGTATTGCACCAAGCCGTGACATTTAATAAGAGTATTCGGTAATCTATACTATCAAATGCAAATCGGTTTACACTGCAGCCATTTGTATTTCTTCTTTCATCAACTGCACTGGTAGATATAAAATCGAGATTTTTGTTTACAGATCGTCTGAGTATAAATCCAGGTTCATCGGTGGAAATATAGCTTCTTGTGCGAGAAAGCGCGAGCGTTCACAACTATTTCGAATAACTTCGATGCGACGAATAAACGAATTTGACCACGGTAGTTTCTTGCATTTAGACGATCACAATTTTTAGGAACATCCATCGTCCGGAACCTTAGCTTCCACGTCAGATGTATTATTCTCTACAAAACAGGATTTTTTTAACAGTTCGCATGAATCGATGGTAGACGTTGACTCGAACTCCTAAAGACACAATAATTTGGGATAAATCCCAATACATCGCCACCGCCGGAATTCATATTTGATTTCCATGAAAAGATGGTTCGAGGTGATTACAGCGAAGCCAAGATAATTCAGTTACAATTGTTTTATATTTCACCACCTTGCTTACAAGAAGTCTTCGTATTACACTGTAGTTTCGAAGAAATTTTAGTGTATCCTCATTTGTTCATTTGCCTTTTCAGAACCGTGATATTATCACTACGGAATATTATTTTCATCAAATCGATTAGAAGATTCTCGAAAAATTGTCATCATATGTCCAAAAGGCGCCCCTAGAAATAAAAGAAGTCGAAATGAATGTCCAAATATTAATTTTGTTTTACCTGTGTAGCTTTTAAATGCTTGCAACAGCCCATATTTATCCAAGTCAGTCCAATTGGCGGCGTGAGTCCTCCTTGCATCGAAAATTGAGCACCTGGAACTCGACAACGGCTTCTAACAAAGGGGATTTTCAGATGAGACTGGATTTGCTATGCTCAACCGTTTTTTAACATCTGATGTTTCTTGATGTTTTCTAATCGCAGGTTCGTATGCGAACTGTCAAAGCAGTATGATGTCAGCTTACTGAGATTAAGCATTTGTTTTTGGCTATCGATAGCATGAAAAATATGAAAAAGTAAAAAGAAAGCTTCATGATGTATGGTACGAACTCATGTTCCGCAAATTCAATAATTTAAACTCATATATCAACATACAATCCGTGTTTTTATGTTCCTTCCCGCCGCAGTAGCAAGCAATTTCAGCCTTTCAACTTTAATGGAGATGCTCAGTCATCCTTTAGCAATAGGTAAACAAGAGCAAAATACTTGCCAAAAAAATAAATTTCCCCTGTCGAAGGGCAATCATTACATCACAACTATTAGCTAACACGGCAAAAACTTTTCAATTCCAAACCTGCTTACCAACTATGTAGCTATACGTTTGCTTCTTTCCATATAAAATTGGAGACCCTTCGTGCCGCCCGCCAATCAACCAATGAACCGTAAAAACTTAGCGTTTGATGTTCGCAAAACTAGCAGAAGGAGGAATGAAAATTTATGCAAATGTAAATCAATTTGTCGTTTCCATTTGGCCCCCTGACTCGTTATAGCATCTTGAACTCCGGAGATAGATCCTGTGCTGCGAGTCGGCAAGAAATTATTCGAAGGACAGTCAGGCACACTTTCGAACTTTCAATAGGCGCTGTTAAATGGCAACCGAACACGGCAACTCGTGAGTCGATTTTTGCAACGGGTTGGGTGTGGGTGGTGTCAAATCGCATTGGAGGCTTCGGTAGGATAGAGCGAAAAAAAGCTGCACACTACAGGAAACAGTGAGGTAGGTTGAGCGGCACGCATTCGGGAAGCCCTGAATCAATTGGATTAGGGGGCTGTCGAAAGTCAGCTCATTGGCAGACAGATAGACAGGAAGACAGCCGTTTTGCGTATATTGTCGATTTTAGCCGGCTTACAACGGGCAGGCAGGCTATGTTTTGCGGACGAGTCACGCGAGTATGTAATTCACTTTCTACCCCGGCTTTCGGATGGGTATAGAAAGGGGCAATACAAATTGCCCACGTGATACTGTTACAAAGCAGGCGCTGGGGCAAGATTCGGAAACTAATCAAAGAAAGAACATAGATAAACACCCCTAGGTGGGAGGGTGGGGATGGGTGGAATGCGGCTTGTTGTCGGTTGTTTCCAGTAAAGAAACAAACTTCACTGAATGTCAAGAATAGTTAGCTGGATAGCTAGGGAGGTGACCCAGTGATCCACGTAGTTGAGTGGATACGGAAAATTATTGATTGCATGGCTACTGCGATGCTATCAATATTTCGGTTGCGTAGAAGTTTTTTTGTTTTTTCTTCTTTACTTCCATGCACGCTCGTTGTTTGCTTGCGGACGTTACAAACGTACATTGGAATGAGTATCAATATTTTTTATCCTTTCGGTTTTTCATGTTTGCCGGATGACCTTTTCTTGTTTACTCTTTTTTGCATATTTATTTGCGGGTTCCGAATTTTTATAGACATCGGCATTTTTTAGCTGTTTTCGAATAACGATGTTTGCATTCTACCCTCTCAGTGAACGATTTAATTCAGAATGTGTTTTTAGCAGAGTTGAGCGGAACGTTTGTTTCGACTGTCATGGTTTTCTTAGTCACGATTGGATTGTGCAACCGTATCCCGATGTTTGTGCCATCGACAACCGTGCGCTTTTTAACTTGTTTCACTCTCCAAAGTCGAGTACCGTTCGGGATGCTCGAGCTATAGAACATTACGTTAGACACCGTTTTCGATTGTATCGCACCGACACCCAAATTTGTCAAATATCCGTTCCTGCTCGTTATTGAAACTTCTGAACTCATTGCACATGAGCTTTTTTGTTTTTGCAATTTAAATCTTCTACTATGTTCAACCAAAATGTACTTGCGGAACCACGAAACGACTCGTAAATAATAACACTAACCACCATTTGCAACATCTGTATGCCGCTGTGGGTGCTAATTTAGACTCATAAACCAGGACCCAACCAGAGATCTAGGACATTTATCTCGCCCAAGCAGCTGCTGCACTGCGAAGTCATAAAGCAGTCAGTGTGTGCATGTGTTTGTTGCATACATTTACGAATTCACCCACATGGGACATTAAATTCTATCGCGAGGAAAAGCTCTCGGCAGCATCTTTCGCTGCCTCTCACCGAGTCCTTCCGTCCACGCTGGTTGTTATTATGCTGGGTTGGTGAAAGGTCAGTGAATTGTCACACCTTTCCTTGTGATATTTATGTATAGCGGCACTGATTTTCAGTTGCTTCTAGCGCGACAGTATTACTGGGAACTAGTGTTGACCTGGTGGCGAGAAAATGACGCAAAAAAGTGAACTCTGCAAACAACAAAAACGAACGACAAGTTTTTTCTTTTTTTTTTGTTGTTGTTTGGATGGGTTAATCAAGAATCAGAAATCAAAAAATAATTGTTAGAATGATACATTTCTGGTGTTGCTAGATAAGCCTCATATCCAAGTCATTTGAAGAATCACCCATCTAATCCAATCGCCAAATTTTCTTCGCAGACGTCTGCTAATGGATGTTACAATATCTGAATGTAAAGTTTTAATGATCAAATACGATGTACCAGCTGACGAATACTACAGCTCGTTAGACGTGAGCTAATTAGTCAATTGCTTCGTAATACTGTCGGAGCAAAAAGTTGGAACTAACACGTCTCATCTCCTACATCGATGAAATGCGATACTCTGCATTGAGTATATGCAGATTCGTGATATAAAGGCATTCCAACAATTCAGTCTCGTGTATTGATAGCTGAACTATCCCTAGTGATATGATGGATTACTTTTAAAATCATTAAAACCTAATGATGTATTATACGGAGTATTTCCTGTCTACGCAATCAATCTTCAGATTAACCGTGGCAGCAAAATTTCTGTCGAGATGTTACTCAGATGTAAGATTTTTCATATGTATGAGTTCGTGTACGTGGATATTGCATACCGTTTTTGTTGAAAGCAAGGAAGAAGGGATTTAGAATTTTCTAATCAGGTAATAACGGCGTCACAACTCAAAAGCCAGGGAAGCTTTTCTTTGCTGCAGAAGGTGAAATAAATTTATAATAGTGGAATTAAATTTGTGCTACTCTCACCATTGTCGATTAGTGCACTGCGCGTTTCATATCCAGCATTGATTGTGTAGAATCTAGCACAGAGGATTTCAACCGGAGGCGAGTTCACCTCCAGGGGTAAATTAGACTATTGTAGGGAGTGAATTTTGTCTTTAAATATTGATTCAGTGTGTCAAGAATTGAGATGCTTGCTGAGAGTGCTCAGGAACAGATTTCTAATTGGAAAAATATGATTTTCTCCATTTGAAAATCATTTTTTCTGAGAGCATTACCTCTTAGACTCAGAAAAAATGATATTAAACAATTTTAAGAGATAAGAATTAATATTCGCTGCTAGAACAGATTCGCTGGACCCATTATTGACTTAGGGACTCCTGTTTTCTAACGCCTCTTACATGTCGTAATGTCGGATGTGGGAAATCAGAGGCTCAATTTTCGGCTATGATAGTTCAACCTACTAGATGCCACATAGCTTCTAGGCTAATTTGGTCCGCAGAAAGACGGAAATGTGAAACACAGCCGGCTGAATCTGGTACTCCGAGCTTCACGGTGCTAGTTGTTGGTTTGGAGATACTAGGTGCAATTGCTGTTACTTCATTGTTGGTAGTGGCAATTGATTGCGTGATGTGCTATATTGATCGCTTTAGTGGACCGATTTTCTACTTCTTCTTAGTGTGAAATGAGAGGGTAGACTGTCTACATTTCTTACCATGAATCAAAACAAGTTTTGCTTTCAAATCGATGTTAGAAAGAGTATCAAAAGGATCTTGGATGATTGTTTTCATATGGTTTTCTTGATTGGCGCACTACGATCATGATGTCATATTCATTTATGTCTGCATAATCTTTGGCGTTGATGATTTACCTGTCATTCCCGGTGGGATCGAACCGCGCGTGCAATGGGCCATGCCAAAAACGAATCAATACCGTGTAGGGTTATGCTTTGAAACCGTTGCATTATTGAGCTTTCCCTCTCAACTCAAACACTCGTACATTTACGTTGACCCCTTCCGTTAGTGTTTGAGCAATGTTATGCCCGATTTATTAGAGCGGTTGCAATCACATTTCTTTTTTTCCATTTAAATCATATTTCGGCTTGTCATTCAAAATGCATACACCAAGTGCTAAAGGTATATTACAAAAAATAGTGTAATGTCATTGGCAAAGTGTCACAATCCCCGGTTGAGAGCCATATTTTGTACCCGGTTATGGG
The DNA here is from genome assembly GCF_030247195.1 of Topomyia yanbarensis. Lineage (NCBI taxonomy): Eukaryota > Metazoa > Arthropoda > Insecta > Diptera > Culicidae > Topomyia > Topomyia yanbarensis. The sequence continues at coordinate 217,092,225 of NC_080670.1, forward strand.
CAGCACAAACAGCCATTTCAACTCTGAGCACGTATCTACATCAAAGCACTTCTCGGGGTATAAAAGACCAGAATTATAGACTTTGAAATAAGAGTCTCCACTGTACAACACAGAATCTAGAGACAAAAGTTTCGAAATAAGAGTGTGAAGTCCCGCGTACAAAATTGGAACTTCAGAGTATATGGTTTACAGTTCAGCGTCCACGGCCCAGAGTTCACTGTCCCGTACCAAAGTTCAGGGTTTAGAAATAATAGCCTGGAGTTCTTAGTTAACAATTCGGAGTCCAACCGATGATGAAAGAGTGTCGAATCCAGAGTCTTCCGTTTAGTTTAAAGTTCAAAGTATGATGTCCACAGTTCAGATCGTAGATTCCAAAGTTTGTAGATTGGAAAGAAGATTCCGATGTCCAGAACCTAGGGACCGAAGCTCGGAGTCCAAAGTGTAGGCTATGAAAACCAGAGTGCAAAATCAGAGCCTGGACAACATGGTATGAGTCCAGTTTCGAAATAAAAACTTGAACTACGTAGTCTAAAATTCAGTTTCTGAAGTGTAGAAACCAGAGTCCACAGATGTCAACATCGAGTTTCGATTTGAGATTCTGGGGCCCCGATTATAGTGTCCACATTTCAGAGCCCATACTCCACAGTTCAAAGATAAGGAATAAGTTTCCGGAGTGACAAGTTCAGAGAGTAAAACTTGGCATCCAAAATCTAGAGCAGTCCAGAATCCACGGAATATAAATACAAGCATGGAGTCTGAATTTCAAAGATCGGAGTCCAAATTTTGGAGCGATTAGTCCAATGTTTAGAGATCGCAGTCACTGTCCCGTATCCAACGTCAAGAGTTTAGAAATCAAAGCCCGGAACCCAGAGTCCGGAATTCGAAGTGCAGGGTCTAGAGTGTAGAGTCCAGTGTTCAGAGTTAACAATCCATAGTTCAGGATTCCAGAATATTCGGAGTCCAACCGAAGATGTAAGAGTGTCGAGTCTACAGCTTAGTCTCTTGGTCCAGAATCTAGACTCCAAAAACCGAAGTCACTGTCCAAATCGCACTGTCGAGTTTGAAATGAAAGCTTGGAGTCCACAATCCAAAGTTTGGAGTGCAGAATCCATAGCATAGAAAATTTAAGTTCCGAATCCCGAGTCTAGAAATAAGAGCTTAGATTCCCGAACTCACGCTCGTAAGTTGGTAGACCGAAGTCGATAGTCTAGTGGCGCGCGTCCAAAGGTCAGAGACGCACGTCTGAAGTGTGGTGCAGAGGTCAGTATTATAAGATTTAAAATAAGAGACCGAAGTTCCGAATTCAAATTCTAATGTCCATAGTGCAGAACCCTTAATTCTGCGTTGCGTTGTGACGATGATTTTGGCGGATTGCACACTGACTTCATCATGTTTGACTGCTGATTATCTAATAAGAGTTGCTTAGGAAGTGGTAAGTAGGAATTCATACCAATCCGACCCATATTAAAACCTCAACAGCATGATAGCCATCATTGCCGGCCGCCCCCATCTCCATCGTTCACGGGGAAGGATAAAGGATAAGGTAGACAGGAAGTGTTGATGCTCCACCTACTTAACGGAAGGACGACGATTCATCAGACTCTTCCATAGGTGTCGCGGAGTTGGTGGTTTGGAAGGGTATCAGGTCTAGGATTCGCTCCAAGCAAACGATGCGACCTGTAAAGCATATTTTATTAGGTAGTTGTTTAGTTAGTCTTCGAGTGCACGATCACTCGAAAAAGAGATGATCTTGTTTAGTTTTTGGTTATTTTTAAACTCTGGGCAGCCGGCTACCGAGAGTATACTATGTTCCCTAAACAAAAACAATTTGAACTCCACACAGCCGATCGTGGGAGTATTGCCTGGAAAAGCTAATCTTATCTGCGTAATGGGCCGGATCACTATTTATTGCAACAGTATTTGGACAGAACTCGCTACTTCTTCTCTACGATATATTTATTGGCTTGAAAACTACCAAGTGACAGCATAATATACTGGCAAAAATAGCGCGAGATGTTATAAATCAAGGAAAGTATTTCTTATTTTCCATATCGGATTGTTTGTGGAATACAAGTATACGAGCGATAATACCGAACACTGAAGGGAAATATAAAGGATTGTTAATCTGATGCACGGGCTTGTTAGCAATAACGGAGCTTTAAATTAGGTTCATAAAAACAGACGCGGCGAATTTTCAATACGTATTGAGCCGTGTTCATAGATACTAGTCAGATTAGTCGTATTGGGGCTAATTTCCGATTCATTTTTACGGCAATGTTTTCTCGACTAGATCTGTTCGCACCCTCTCATTCTGTTCGCACCCTCTCATTCTGCGGTCTAAGGACCAAATGTCATCAATAGACTTAGAATCGCGTGGAGGCATGAGATAGGAAACTTGTAAGAAATTGGCTATCCCACCGTTTGACTACCAGAATGGATGGGAGAACAGTAATACTAGCAAATACCGACTACCATAAGAGCGGTGCAAATTTGAACGAGTGACGTAGAGTACTGCACTGAAAAAAGGACCAGGAGTGCGATTTTACGAAGTTTTAGCTTCCGATGGCCCTACATTTTCTGACAAAATGAAGTTCTTGAATGTTGAGATTTTTATTACTGTTTAGAAAAGCAAAAGTATCATAAAGCTAGTGTCAGGCCTTCATGAGACCTCAAGAAGTCACTTTTGGAGGTATTCGTAAATGTAGATTTGTCGGTAGACGGTTCCAAATATAATAGGAAAATACCTAATTTAACACAACTACAGATCACTTGCAACATAAAAAGCTTTTTGTGAAATTCGACAGCTCCATCTTAGGCCAATTCAATAAATTTCCTGCATGAAAGTTTCCATTTTTTAAAAACGGTTTTTAAGCCAAAGCTTTGGAAGTTAAACCTTGGCGTGGAAGTGCCGGTATATTAATATATTCTGTTACTTAGTGTAGAATTAGATTTCGTCATTTACGGCTAATATACAACCGCCAGAAGAAACTTAAAACGTTGGTACACAATCAAGAAAGACGAATCAGAAAAGGTATATGTCAGTGATTCACTAAATACAGACTGGAAAGAGGGTAATATGGAAAACCTTAAGGTCCGCCCAGATTAAGTCTTCGGTACGGAACAAAACCTCGGCCAAGGAACTCCTAGCATGTTGTTAGTCGCCTCTTACGACATGGGAGCAGTTCCCAGAGGTTCTATTCTTGGTTGAAATAGTGCAAAAAGATTTCAGCCCGCCGGACACCACACGGCTTCATAGTGCAGAACCCTTAATTCTGAGAGAATTACGAAGAAGACAAAGAGTCTAGTACAAAACCCAGAGTCCATAGATCAGTTTGGAATCCAGAACCCAGGTTGCAGAGTTTATAGTCCACAACTCAGAACACGGAATCCAAGAGTTTACATATATCAATCCGGAGTCCCGATCCTAAAGTTCGGAGTCTAGTTTCCACTGTTCAGATCCCAGATCCGTTAGGATAGATCGGGAATACTATACCGGAGCCCCAGAGTGCAAAATTGGGAACCTAAAGTCTAGAGCGTGGTCCCCAGCGTCCAGAATCCATAGCTTAGCAATGACGGCCTTACGTCGAGTCCAAACCTTAAAGCGTAGAGTCCACAGTTTAGAGTTCAATGTCGAGTCAACAGTCCAGAAATTCGTAATAAAAGGCCCATGGTCTAAAAATCAAAGTTCTAAGTATAGAGCTCAGAGCATTCAGAAGCTGAAGTCCGGAGCCCAAAAAACAGAGTCTGCACAGTCCACAATTCATTTTCCCGAGTCTGCAGTTCTTTAAGTCTAAAGTTCGTTGTCTAGTGTCGATAGTTCAAATTCCAGAATTCGGAGATTGGGAATGAGATTACCGAGTCTCTAGCCCAGAGAGCAAAGCTCGGTATCTTAGTCTAGCGCGGAGAATCCAGCGGTCAGAATCTAAAGTTTAGAAATTATAGTATGAGGTCCGCCGTCCGGACTCTAGAGCGAAGAATTCAGTGATCAAAGTCTGTAGTTCAGAATCCAGAGCTTAAAAAAGAAAGCCCTAAATATACTGTTCGAAGTCTAGAATCTGGAGTGGAGAGTTCATAGTCCACAGCTCCGAATTTGGAAATGATTTGGGAACCCTCGAATCCAACGCTTACTGTTCAGACCCCAAAAATTCGTAGATTGGGAATAGGTAGTCCGCAACCTAGTTCAAAGTCCTATGAGCAGAATCCAGCACGCAGAGTCAAGATTTTAGAGCCCAGAAGGTATAATCCAGAGACTTGAGTACGAATACCATAGTCTAGAAAAGCGAGTTCAGAGTCTGTGGATCGGTATCCAGCGTTGAGATTTTTGAGTACCGAATTCAGAGTCTCGAGGTACCGAATCCAGAGTCTCCAGTCTCTCATTTTCACATGATTAAATTAATTTTACACTCGACCAATCCATTCTATCCAGTATCCTTTTGGATCTTCGTTCCACTGATTTTGGCACATGGAAAAATTAATGTAATTTACTGTAAGCCGCTCGGAGCTATTAAAATTGGCCTTTCCGGGAAATCATTATAAACCATTTGTTCAAAATTTTGTATTTTTGTTAAGCGTTTTCATTGTTGCTTTCCCATCAAAATACTTGAATTTTGCGATTTTTGCTCTTTCACGGAACTTATCAAATCTCTGAGAATTTCTCACACAACAATTTGTATATAGTATGATTGCATTTTTATATCGCCTTCAGATCAATAAATACAAAAAATTCTCATGCAGGCCAATTAAAATTCCACAGTTCCTTCCTTGTTATCATTTAGATCAAAGAAGAGGTTTCAATGAATTTAAAATCCGATTACTTACGTCGCGACGGTTTAAAAAATATGTGACCATTTTTCAATAAAAAAACGCATCTAGAAAAATATTGGCACTCAGTTCGGTTTGACTTTACGCCAGCCATACAGTTGACCAAAAATTCTAATTGCCTTCTACTGCAGCGTCTGACCGCGCATCGACATACTTCTCATTCGATTAGCGAGCGATGACTGAAGTACAAAAATACATGAGGACCTTTGAAACTACTAGTCTTCATATTAACGGCTCTGCCTGAAATAAACTGGCGAATTTTGGTTTTCTACGTTGCTTCCGAAAGATTTTCCGAAAAACACATTTTTCGATTGATTAGTGCAGACATTGTGTAATTATGTTCAGTACAAGGAATTCTCGCACCTTTTGCTTCCGAAATTTTTAAAGGTCGTGACTACGACAAAAAGTATCCAAGAATATCAAGCAACACTAAGGCAAAGGTCGATGCAAAAAAATGGCTTTTCTTATGCCATTCTGGCTTGGAACTATTCACTGGGAAAGAGTAACCACACCAGCGGTGACTGGACTAAACGAACCTGAAGCCATCCGCAAATGTTTTCTCTTATGCCCACGAATTCCGCAAGAGGCTGCAAAAAAACGGGAAATGTTCATACTGAGTGAAAAAATGCTGGTTTGTTCCTTTGTAATGCGTTTATTACCAGGATAACGCTGTCAGAATTTCAACCACTCTGCGCTAGAGCAAATAACTGCTCTAAGCTTATGCAGAGGATTTAGTGCTCTTCTTTCCATGCTTTAGTTTCGTTGTGTATTATTGCTTTACTGTCCGTTCCTAGCGTGAGTCAACGGAAAAAGTAGCGGGATCGATTCCCGTTTGGTTCAAACTTTTGAACGAATCATTCGCTCACACAGTAGGCTGTGTAATTGTGTATCGATATGGATACACTCACCCAAAAAAGTTCACCGAAATGAAAACCATGTTCCAGTTCAGAAAAGCATGTGCGTAAAATAGTGAAAAAAACTGGAGCAGATTCCAGCAGCCAAACCGGATAGTTTGGGGAACCGCTGCGGCAATGAGCATATGTTTTTTTTCGACTGATAAAGGCCCAACCAGAATGCTGTGTCAGTGACGCAATGTTAAAAGTTTTGAATTTTGTCAGAACAAAAAAAACCGAACTTTGGAACTCAGTCATGGATCATTCGGCTCGGGCCCTAGAGAACCATAAACGAATCGCATGTCGTGCATGGGGTGGAGCAAGGAAACGAAATACGTTTGTCTCTTGGCCGCGCTCCAAACTAGCTCGAGATGGGAGGAAGTTATCGGAAAATAAAATTGTTCAATTGATAAATTGAACAATTGATCCTCGTCCTTCCATCCCCAAAAAGTGCACTTTTTACATTAGTTTTGGACACGTAAGTTTGTGTTTTTATGGTTTTAAAATATGCACTAATAAAAAAATTCACTGAAAATAATTTCTGTTCGTAGAATCCTGTTTAAGCGTGGAATTTATTTTCAGATATATCTAACAATGATAACTATTGCGTAGCTATAATAATTCTTATTTTCTCTCAAAACCAAACAATATTAATTGAAACGAAAACTTTTGCCCACCTATTAATTACTTGTTTCGTACATTCTTCTACCCATACAAAACTGTACAAAAAAAGTTTTCAACTCGGACAAACCATTTCCAACTGAAACCAGCTCCATTTGTTCGCCGGTTGACCTTGCTTCGCTATCTTGCCACCTCTTCCAACGAACTTGACATATTTTGACACTTGAACACGCACGGTCTTCGAATTCGGACTGCATCACAGCACGGGAGAAAACAGAAAACATTCGCAGTAACCGCGGCAACCATTCAAACGCGAATGTCACAACACGTCCCCGCCACCAGCATTAAGAGAAAATACGCAAATCATAAAATCGGCCCGAAAATCCTAAACAATCTTTCGACTGGCGACTGTTTTGTGACTGCGCGTGATAATAAATTTTGCCTGTGAGGAAATCAATTTCCCCGCCTGCTATAAATGTCACAGATTAATTTGTTTCCGTGCTTGCTGTTGCGTACGCGCGAACAAAATAGACAAAAATTGCCAGTGTAGTAGCTTAGCAAACGCGCTTCCAATTTCACGGATGCCACAATCGTTCGGCTACTGATGTATGCAGTAGGTACGACACAGAGAATAAGTAAAAAGGGGTATTCGATATCGAGCACGTTTGCCACACAGTGAAGCATCCGTTTCCGAAAAGCGATCCCGGCCGCCATTGTGCATTACAGACAGGAACGTGCCCAAAACAGCTGGCACGTTTTGACTTTTATTTCTTTTGACGAGGCTGACATAAATCCCTCCCCTCCTCCTCGAAAAAAAAGTAATTGTATAAATCAAAACAAACAAATGGGGGGCATTAATTAAAAGCGGACGTACCCTTTTTGTTATTGTACAGGCAGACGGAAAGAGGACCCTTTGCTGAATGTCACCGAAATTACAAAACCACATTTCAAAACCTGCTGCATAAGAGGAAAGTAGTGTCATCGCGGGCTACTGCGATGTGCTCGAATAAGCAGAAGTTGGAATAGGCGCAGCTGCGCCTGTTACTCGCAAATGCAACGGTCCTGTCTAACTACACGTACACCCAACGAAACGAAACGTAACGAAACGTGGTTTGGTTGGCTAGGTGACGACGGAAGTAGTAACTGACAACAGCTGCTACCCCACCACATGCGGGTCACTGCTTCGATGATGATAGGTGGAGGGAAGGCGTGAGAATAAATAATTGTTTTTATAGCAATGAGTTATATTTACATTAACATATGGGGTGAGATGTAACGTTTCTGCGAGTAAATGAAAAATAGGAGAACTTTGTGGCCCGGCAGTTATTTATAGCATCGGAGGCAGGAGACGTCAACTCATAATTTCCACATACGTACGTATATGTATATAGGGGAAGGCTTTGGCGCTGGCGAGCAGTGATGCACGGAAAAACAACGGTTTGATTGGTTTCGATGTGATAGATGAGACGGAGAGAGAGGAGACGGACGATTGGCAATGAAAGTGGAATGTGTTAGGGAAACTTGATCCTCACTCGACGCCTTTATGGTTGAACGAGGCATGATACTGGATGAGAGGACCTACGCTAATATGTGTCAATGAACGAGATTAAAGGTCTATCCGCACTAGACCGATCCGATCCGATCCGACCCGACTTTTTCATCTTCGGATTCGCTCGGTTTGTTGATGTGATAGTGTTGGTAGGATGTCGGGCATCCGACGCAAAAAAGAATCGTTGCCAACGATATTCCTTGAAAAGACTCTCCGACTTTTTTCTGCTTCTCCACCGACTCGAACACAGAGAGAGAGAGAGAACGCGCGAGGGAACCAAAGCAGGTAAAATGATTCCTCTGCTGGTGTGGGACTGCATGTCGTCCACCCAGAAGGGAAAAATATTTCGTCAATCACTTTTGCTTCTACCCATGCTTGAACGGCTTGAACAGAGGCGCGTCTGAGAGAATCAAAGCGAACAGATTGGTTTGCCAATCTCCTGGACGGCCCACGCGGATAGCTGTTTTTTCTTCCAATTTTGCTTTCATGTTATTTTTCTGTTTTCGAGCGGGTCCCGGTTGTATAGCGGGCCGTACACGTTCAATACTTTTATCAATACTAAACAGTATTGATTAAAGTATTGTACGTGCAATGTGGTTGACGTATTGAAGTAATATAGTCAATACTGGTATTGACAAAAATATTGAACGTGTAAAGCGGCCCTTACACGTTCAATATTTTTGTCAATACCAGTATTGACGATATTGTTGCAATATTTCAGTCCCGTTTGAAATCCACATCGTCAATACAACTTTTTTCCTTTACACGTACAATACTTTTGTCAATACTCTCTAGTATTGACAAAAATATTGAACGTGTAAGGGCCGCTTATGTTGTAGACAGGTAGGAATGTTTTCGATTTGTTGGTAAATTGGGGCCCGTACACGAGGCGTTAGTAATGTCATTACTGGCTAGTAATGTCACTTTTATTGAACGACTAATGATGGAATACTTAATAATGACACTTTTTATGAACTGACAGCGTTTTGGGTTACAACCTGACTCCGTTTCGGCGTCAAGCAAAAACGACATTAGTAGCATTTCTCCAGTGGATACAGAACAGTGTTCTGTATCTACTATTTTTCCACATGCATGAAATATCGAGACAGAAAAAATTAGCAACAACAAAACGTTTTATTGCATGTCAAACTTGAAGAATCATTGCTTAGAACTAAATATGGGTTTCCTGGAAATAGTTATTAGATTGACTTGAATTCATCTACTTATATCTTCAACACTTATAGAACGGATAACGTAATACAATCAAATAAATCATTACTAATTCTTTCAAAACATGTAGTGTACTGTTACTAGGTACATAAAAATAAATCATAAGATACGGTATTAGAAGGAATTTGTAATTATATAAATGACATTAACAAGGAAGTTAAATGGGGCTTGTACACAGAATTATCACATAATTAAAAATTGTGGTTAATTTTGATCTAGATCAAGACTAATCGTTCATAGCTGATTAGTATTTAACCGGGAAACATGAGAACAATCTCTAGACAACGGGGGACGCTTTCAACCAGCTTACAATATCGCTCGATTTAAATTAACAGCTCTCTAACTTCAAACCATGATCACTCAGATTTTTGTTAGTTAGTTAGTTAGTAAGACTTCTCAGAAGCTCGTGGGACATGCCATACCTAAAGCTTGAAGAGGTTTTTTTGATATTCGTCACTTTTCTAATTCTGTAAGTTTTTCTCGTTGAAATTAACTGTTAATTCCATGAAATGCACTTGGCATTTTTTACGTTTGATAGAATTTCATAAAATTTACAGACGCCCCCTGATGTTTAAAATATTTTCCATAAATTCATAGAATGTTCGTGGAATTTCGTGAACTTTCCAGAGATTCTTCAGATATTACTTAATATCGTAGGATTTTCTTGAAGTTCAGTACAGCTTGACTGATTCACCGCGGTGCACCGATAGCCGTTAACAAAATCTACTGAAACCTGTTATATTTCTAAATGTTCAGTTCGTAGAATTTCCCGAGGTTGGTAAAATACGTGTGAAAATAGTGAACACTCTGCTTTCTGTAGAAATTGTTAGTATAGAAAGTCTCTAAAGTATTTCCTAAATTCCATACGACCCTCGAAGATCGTCTTTAAAGTTCATTGAGATACTCTTAAGGTTGACAAAACCAAACTATAACTGCTCTGAGTGTCGTAATCTTAATAATTGCAAGGAGATCCTTAATAATAATCTTAAGTATTAAGGATCTCCTTGCAATCTCCCGAAATATAAAACACTTTCCTGAAACTGGTAGGGTGTCCCTAAAGCTTGCAGAATTTTTCATACTTGCTAGATTTCCACGATGAATTTATGACTTAGTAAAAATTCGGAATACTTTACTAGACTTGACAGAACTACTCTATGTAGTATACAACTTCTCTAAAGTATGCAGAAACCCATAGAACTTTCACAAAATTTTACCTATTTTATAATTATTTACCTATTTTACCTGGTTTGGAAACTGTGGTTCTATGTCTCTCCGAAAACTGTGCATCGCGTTTTCTTCGTTTCGGCGGGTCTGTCTTTGCTGGCAACGCATCCTTAATGGAACCCGACCCTGTCGATTCAAGCTCAACTAGGGTGGGTTCTGGATTGACGCTACATATAGTGTTCCTCTCCTCTAAGGACGGTTTTAGGAACTCGAGTTGGCGACTATATTTGTACCGCTTTATGCATTTGGCCCCTTGACCGCTTCGGGTTGCTTCATTTTTTGACGATCGTCTAAAAACATCGCGGATATTGTTCCATCTCGTTTTACACGTAGTTCCTGAAATTAGGATTAGATGGAAAAAGTGAAAATTGCAGGACTCAAAAACTTTTGAAGTTCTTTTTCAAGTTCTAAAACGTTATTTTTTTGCATTTTCAAATTTTTATATTCTAACATTTCAATTTTTTTTAAATGCGGTTTAAAAATTTTGGGCATCCAAATCTTTAAATAGATTCATTTTTAATATTTCATGTTTTAAATTTTTTGAAATTCTCGAATTTTAATGTACATTTCAAATTTTTAAATTCAAGAGTTTTAATATGTTTAAACCTCTAAATTCTAAACCTATTTTTTTCTATTTTTGAAATTGTTAGAGTTAAGTTAGTCGGTTCTCACGTTAAAGAGCGACAAGTCTGTCTTTACCGAGAGATATGCTGGTGGACTTGAGTGATTCGTAGGCTTGTTAAGCCCATCAGCTGAAGGCAAAAGTTAAGCCCGTAAGGTATTGGGCCTGTTCTAATAACCCTTCCACTTCTAGTTTTCGGATCTCTATACTTCGCATCCTTGCTCTCACTTGAGTACTATGACTCTAAATTTTCATAACTTTCCCTACCCTAATCTCTAGTTAATTGAATGTCGTTAAAATGTTAAAGTATAAAATTTCAAAATGTTGAGATTATCAGGTTTCTAAATATTTAAAGTTTTCAAATTTTTTGATTCTTAAATCGTCAAATATTTAAATTCATAAAAGTTTAATTTTTAAATATCTGAATTATTAATTGTGTATTGTTTAAATTGCTTAAATTTAAAAATCATTGAATTTTCAATTTTTTAAATCATTTAATTTTGAATTTCTTCAATTTTTAAATTTCTGAATTCTCAAATTTGTGAATTTTTCTATCATGATTTTTTTTAAAATATTTACATTTTTGAATTTTTAGGTGCTTAAATTTTTAACTTGTAATATCTTTAAATTTTTAGATTTCAAAATTTCACGTTTCGTTCAAAAATTTTAAAATCAATAAATTCATTAATTTTTAAATACGTAGATGATTCGCTAGTTGGGTCGATTGACATATGTAAAAAGCTGTCAAAGAGAATGGTAGGAGTGAAGAATACATATGGGAACCGCAACCAAAATATATTTCAACCATAGGGTCTGTTGATTGAACTATATAGCTGAATCATATGTTGGTTGTTTTCATGTAAGTTTAAAATGTTTCACAATATCGCCTTGATGTCAAAGAGAAAGTTGCAGGAAAGTTTACGGGCCTTTTGAAAAACCTATTATTGTTGATGGAGAAACGCGATTAACTTATGAAAAGGTCGTAATAAAACAAAATAATTGTGTTGTTAAAACAAAAGTTAAAATATCTCGAGAACTACTACATTTTAGAAAATTTTTGTTAAGAGCATTTCGATTTAAAATGGCGTTTAGAATCATATTCAAAAAGAAAATTGTATTTTTGACTGCAAATAGTAAGAATTATAAAAAATGTCAAAAGTTGTTGTTAGGAAAACTTTTTTATTGAAAGCTTCTCCAGGATCCAAATACACTAAAAAAGTTACTTTTACGTCTTTAAAACGATAAACATTAAATTTTTGACATTTTTTGATGGGGTAACGCGAATAACTTTTAAAAAGAGCATAATTACACGAATTAATTGTTTTTGAAGTAGCAAAATTTCAAATATCTCGAAAACTGTCGTATTTTGGAAGATTTTTGATTTTAAATGGTGCTTAGAATTATATTCTGTAATAGAATTACAATTTTGTATGTCTATTAGTATAAAATTTAAAAACATGTTCGAAGTTATTGTTAGGAAAACTTTTTTACCGATTTTTTCTCCATCATGCAATTACATTCAAAGTGTTTCTTTTCTGTTTAGGTTTTTGGTAACAAAATATAAAAAATTTAAAAAATGGGTTTTTTCGCAATTTAAATTTTTATCATAAATTTTTGTTTTTTTGAAAAATGGCACATTTTTTTCAGTGTATATTTTTTTCAGACAGAAGTATTCATTCCCTGTAACTCGTTCTCAGATAATTTTGCTGTATAAAATACAGTAATCGAACAAAAAAATTTTGAAATTCATACACGTAGAAACGTTTACGCCCTTTTGAAAAGTTGCTCTTGAGTCAAAATAATCTTATTACCTGTGGAAAATATTTAGTCTTGCATGACGGTGAAACGTGTAAAGTTTCATTGGAATCTAAGATGGTCGGTCACGATTTTAAAGATTTTCGGACGGATCTTCGTGGAATTCCTCAGTTGTAGTATTCCAATCTTAATGAAATTTTCATAAAAATTTCCTCAGCGTATGTAATTTTAGAATATTTAATTTGCAAAAATTCGATTTTTTTTCATCCTGACAAAAATATGTAACCCCTTAAGGTAAAAATGAATAAAAACAAAACATAAGCACCGGTTCAACGACTCTAACTTTTTTAGCGTATTCTGCAAGAGTATAGGAACATTATTAACTCATTGATAATGCCTGTTCTACGTTATTAATTGAGTTACAGGAGTTATTCTTAACACCTACTATATATAGTAGGTTGGGCAATAATGGGTTTTACATGCTCAAATCATAAATGTTTTAAGTAATTACATATGTATTGCATCTCTTTTTGAATATCTACAATATCAAACAGCTGGATTTTTAAATTAAGTGATATTAAAGTATTTCATTTTTTTCAGTTTCGTGAATTTCAATTTTTAAAAATTTTGTTTTTAAAATTTTTAAATTCTTAGATTTTTAAACGAATAAATTCCGAATCCTTAAAAATTTTAATTTTTTTTACTTAGGAAATTCAAAAAACAAATTATTGTTAAATTATCACTTTTTATTTTTTTATTCTTCCATTTTTAAATCTTTAGGTGATTAGATTTTTAAATTTAAAAATTTAAGATTCCTGAATTTTAAAATTTTAATGTATTTTTAAATCCCTAGATACTTTTATAAGATTTTAGATTTGTATATATTCAAATTTAAAACCTTCAAAATTTTAATATTTCAAAAGAATTCATTCACAACTGACCCACAGCTATCTCCTGGAAAAAAGGAAGCACCGAAATGCAGTTGGTGCAATGCTATAATATCAATAAAACGAATTATCCAAGGCTGTTCAGCACTAGACGTGAGAAGAGCCGCCGATATACCCACCAATATTAGAGAAGTATTATGCGATGATGAGAAGGGCAAATCAAGTTTTGAGTTTCCTGAGAAATATTTCACTACATATACAACAGCATTTGAAACAACTAAGAATAGGAGACAACCAAGCAATGTAAAATATATAACCTGTAAATTTGAATTATTTCATACGAACACTTAAAGCTAAACTTTGAAATTTCTAAATCCTTAAATTTGCAAATTTTTCAATGTTTTAAATTTTTTTATAGTTTTTAGATTTACTTTTATTTATTTAGTTTTTTACTCATTTGAAATAATGTTGAGTAAGAACCCCCTAATTGAAAAAATATCTCGAAAACTCTTCGTAGGGGTTTGGCATTTTATACATAGAATGTGTATGCAAAGTTTGAAATAAATCGATTAAGTAGTTTTTGAATGGCAGGTAACACAGCAAATCTTGTTTTTTTCCAGAGACATTCTACAAAAAGTTTTGTCACCGCTTGTCGATATTTTTTCATAGAAACATTACAGAATGTTATTGAAATGATACAGTATAATGTACAAAAGTTTTGATCATTTCACGCTGAATCCCTCACCCCCCCCTCTTTAATGCTTAAATTTCAAAATTTTTGTGTCACAAAATTATTACATCTTAAAATTTTTACATCCATAAATTTTCAAATTCATGAATTTTTTGATTTTAATATAGTTAAATTTTAAAATCTCAGAGTACTAAAATTTTTACATTTTTGCATACTTAAATTTTTAAATTAATAAATTTTCGAATATTTGAATTTTTACATTTTAATCTTGAATTTTAAAATTTTGAATGTTTAAATATTTAAATATTGAACATTTAAAATAACAATATTTTAAAATTTTATTTTAAAAATGTTGAAGCTCCAAAATTTTTAAATCTGGAGAAAATTTAGAATGTAACATTGAGAGCCTCTCTTTGTTTATTTTCTCTTTCGATTATTACGACGTCACTATAACACTTTACCCTAATTTATAGTACATATCGAAAGTCGGCGGTTTTTGCTAGAATATTAAGCAAAGATTAGAGTAGTAAATATTGAAGCGACCGAGTAACTAACAGAAGAGAAATACCCCAAAGAGAATCTCACATTGTTACTTACGCCGTATTCTAAATTTTCTCAAGAAATATTCAAATTTTCAATTTGTAAATTTTTCAAATGTGTGATTTTCTAAATTTTTGACAATCCGGCAGTCGCGCAAAATTGTTCAATGAAAACATGCATTGCTTCAGAGTTAATTGCAAAATAATGCGGTTGTCACAAATATTATTTGCTTAGCCAAAAATTGTATCTATCTTTATTTTATATCGGATTGGCATAAAATATTGAATTGTTTTTAGTTTAAAAGTACTATTCAAAATTGAATATAGGTGACCAACCAATTTTAGGCCCCTAGATGAAGTAACGTTTACGCAAAAAAATATGTATTCGTCTGTTTCTTATGCAAATTTTCTCGTTTTGAGTTATTCCGCGCGAATTTATAGTGTCAAAAATATATTTTGGATGCACTGAATGTGTCGAATATATTAAAGAAACTATGTTTATAGTTAGTATCGCTTACTTAACGACTACATTGTTACGAAAATGCTCTATAAGAACGATCGTGTTATACATTTCATTCTACAATAAAGAAAACTGAACAAACATTGCGATATATTAATTTCCATTGATTTGCAATTCAATTTGACAAAAAATGGGAACAAAACCCTCATTTGATCTGCCATATTTTCATATTTTTGTTAATCTAACTTGCTAAACAAACAGCTATTAAGAAAGCAAATCTAGCGGTGTAATTGTCTTCATAAAACCAAAGGAATTTGAAAAATGTACGAATGTATGACAAGAGTCCAAAATACAAAGTGCTCTAAATCACGTTGGTTATCCTAACACTCATATCTTACGTTACCCGACTTACCATCCGCATTTAAAATGCTTCCAATTTCTTGCCAAATTTCATTTTTTCGCTTTGAATTCATATAATGTTTGTTGGTCAGATTATAAAGCTCTGGGTGCTTTTTCACTTCTTCAATTAATAGTTCGTCATCCATTATGACCAAAATGCACTCACTAGTTGTATACTTTCGTCTCAACGAGTTCATTCAACACTGAAAGTGGAATCATTCTTCTACCTCAACCTATTGCGAGAAATTCTCTGCTAGAGAACCAATATGTCCGCTTTGATTCTCTCAGACGCGCCTCTGTTCAAGCCGTTCAAGCATGGGTAGAAGCAAAAGTGATTGACGAAATATTTTTCCCTTCTGGGTGGACGACATGCAGTCCCACACCAGCAGAGGAATCATTTTACCTGCTTTGGTTCCCTCGCGCGTTCTCTCTCTCTCTCTCTGTGTTCGAGTCGGTGGAGAAGCAGAAAAAAGTCGGAGAGTCTTTTCAAGGAATATCGTTGGCAACGATTCTTTTTTGCGTCGGACGCCCGACATGCTACATAGAGTCAATTGGGATGGCCCTCGCGGATAGCTAGGATTTCTTCCGATTTTACTTTCAGGTTTTTTTTCGAGCTGGATGTTCAAATTTGTTTATGAACACCACAACGTTGGATATTTATGTTATTCGCGGGTCCCGGCTGTATGTTGTACATCGGTAGGAAGAATGTTCTCGATTTGTTGACGAATATATCATTTTTGCTGGAAGCGAAACTGAGTCACGGTATTTAAAGTATTAAAGTATATTTAATAATGTATCGTCATTACTTAAGGAGTAAATCTCTGTAGAGAACGAAAAAATATTAATGTTTTGTGAGTTTTTATTATGATTAGGGCGTACAAAGCCAAATGTCAAAATTCATTTTCAATGGAAATTCCGGACAAATAGTTACTCGTCAATCACAGATGTGGTAGTAAACAAAAGAGAAAAGTTTTCTACTGTGATCTCTGTTCAGCAAGTAACGGCTTGTCTGGAATTTCCATACAAAAAGCAATTTGAACGTTGGTTTTCACGCCGTAATCATATGTTTGTTGAGAATTGTAGCAAACATTTTGAAGCATCACACTTAGTTTAAATTACTAGGTAATTTTTTTAGAGATCTTGGTTCGGGCATCAACACAGTACAGTAATGTTTCGATTATATCACGGTTGTTCTGTATTTTAGTGTGATATATTTGAAGCGTGATATATTCAAAACAAAACGAAAAATTAGATTCAGACAGTAATAAAAAGTTAAAGTAAGTTAAAAAAATAAATCGTGGTAGAGTAATGAACCTATTCTTGCTATGTTTCTATTATCACAATAACCATATGAAGCGTGTGCCATCTTTGTTCAACGCATTGGGTCAAATGGAATGGATAGATCAACACAGCTTCACTTTACGTAGCCAGTAACGTTTCTTAACCCTCCGGCACTCGAGCCGTTGTATTTGATACAACACTTTTAGAAACTCTAACGAAATCTTCTTTCAGCACATTCGGGAAGCTATTGGCGCGAGTGCCGGAGGGTTAAAATTGTTGAACCACCCAAAATTAAACTTGAAGTAATCTGGCACAGTAACGTTTTGGGCAAATATCTTGACTTAAAGTCAGTGTATTCGAAGAGACTATAGTTCAGTTCTCGTTGTTTCAACATCCATAGAAATAGTCCCACCTCCCATTATTAATATTGTCCTTCCAAAGGAAAAGTATTCTCATCAATTCAAGAGTAAATGCATATCTCGGCATACCAATCATATCTAGCATATTTTGTTTTTCTTATGATTTTGCTAGATTTTCCTGCGGACATTGACATTAAGTAAAGTAACCAACCAGTGAATCACGACTGTACTTTTATTGTAAGGGGAAGTACATTTTACCTTTTAACGCTGGATTTTAGTTTGTTTTCGCACGGGTTAAGAAAACAGCAATATCATGTCACTAAAAAATCCAAAACCATGTAAACTTGCTCCTGTATCTACCTAGTAGCGACTTGTCTTATCTTTGAATTGGCGTCCTGTAAAATGCATGAATGTTTACCTAGAAATGGGACAAGTACAAAACAATACCAATCCTTTATTGCCTATCGTAAGGCCAATAAATACCTACAAAATGCATATTGTCTACGTGATGTACCTGCAAGTACAAAACAAACTTTTTTATACCTAGATTAAAGTATTTATGTTCAATGCCATTGCAAATAAGTTTAGTCACATACGAGGAATTGTAGTTCCAAAATATCTCGGGAAGTGAATAAACAACTCATAAAAACAAGAAAAAAAATAGTACGGAGAAAAGCGAAGTCATATTAACTAAATTAACTGTGTATTTAATGGAAAATTTTACAGAAGAAGAGCTATTGGCAATGGCAATTGCACTTGAAGAAGAAGCCGAAGAAGCTTCCGCCCCAAAGAAAAAAAAGTGGGTCCACGAAGCTTGGACAAAACGTAGCACAGAAGGCGAATTTGCTACACTTTATAAAGAATTAGTGGCAGACCCAGTTAAATTTCATGAATATTTTAAAATGTCAAAGAGTTGCTTCGATGCTTTGTTAGATAAACTTGAGGTTTATTTGAAAAAAGAAGATACCAAATTCCGCCTGGCTATTGCACCTCGTGAAAGATTAGCTGTGTGTTTAAGGTATGTTTCGCTAAATATGCGTCATTCTCTTTTGTATTATCTATTAATTATTATATTTTTTTACATAGGTATCTCACAACAGGAGATTCTTTGAAAACAATATCGTTCAGTTATCGCCTAGGACATAGTACAGTTCATGATATCGTCAACGAATCTTGTAAGATAATAGTGGATAAATTGCTAAAAGAAGTCATACCACAGCCAACAGAACAAATATGGAAAGACACAGCAAGACAGTTTTATGATCAATGGAACTTTCCAAATTGCATAGGTGCTCTAGATGGAAAACACATCAACATTCAATCGCCTGGAAACAGTGGATCTGTGTATTTTAATTACAAGAAGACATTTTCCATCGTATTGCTTGCTCTTGTCGACGCTAACTATAACTTTTTGGCAGTCGATGTTGGTGCTCAAGGACGCAATAGTGATGGAGGAATTTTTGCCAATTCCAATCTTGGGAAATCTCTGGAAAGTAGAAGTCTCTCTGTACCTTCGGATTCTGCGCTGCCTGGAACAAACAATGTTGCACCTTATGTGATTGTTGGTGATGAGGCGTTCCCGCTAAAGACTTATCTCCTGAGACCATATCCAGGACAAGGGTTAAGTGTTGAAAAACGAATTTTTAATTATCGATTGAGTCGTGCCAGGAGAACGTCAGAAAATGCTTTTGGTATTCTGACTCAAAAATTCCGAATTTATAATCGACGAATACAAGCAGATCCTAAATATGCTGACTATATTGTACTTGCGACATGCGTGCTACACAATTTCATCCGAAAGTACGACGGCGTGCAAGATATACAAGGTGGCGAAGGACCATCACGCCCAAATCAACAAGATCTCCAACAGCTACCTCATCAAGGTGGAAATGCGTCACAAGCTGCCTTCCAAATTCGAGAAAATTTTAAGAATTATTTCAATTCCGATGTTGGATCTGTTCCGTGGCAAATCGCGTCTATAAATAATTGATAAGTCTTGCATTTTTATAATGAAATTATTGAATAAAATCATATACACTTTAAAATCGCCTTTATTTATCTTATTTGCTAAATGACTCAAACTGTTTTCCTTTCATGACCATAGAATTTTACAAACAAAGCATTCCGAAATCGATTCAAAATTGGTGTTGTTGTTGCTGTTGATGATGTTGCTGTTGTCGATGTTACTGTTGTTGATGTTACTGTTGATGTTGCTGTTCATAATGGTTCTGTTGTTGATACTGCCGTCGCTGTCGTCTATGCCGTCATCGCAATCCAGTTACCCATCTTCGTTTCTTTCGGAGTTTTGGACCATTATGTTCATCAATTCGTTTTTATTAACAATGGCGAAAATTTCCGCCTTTGCTTTTATTTGCAATAATGGAGATAAGGTTTTTAGGGTGGCGCCACATCCCGCCAGAAATGTGTCAATGTGGTTGTTTTCATTCTTTTTTAGATTTTTTATAAAAACATGATTTGCGGTGTTACTAGCCATTCCAAAATTACTTAAAAGATTTCTTCCAAGCTTCGTCACCGATTCGTTTGTCGATATTTTTTCATAGAAGTATTACTGCATGTTATTGAAATGATACACTATAATGTACAAAAATTTTGATAAATTTGTTTTACGCAAAGTTCTAAAAAAATTCCCAAGAGCGTGGTTTTTCACCCCGAAAACCTGCATTTTTTTTGTTTGTAAATTTCAACAAAATAGGACAAATTTGGGAAAGTTCAATGGGTTTGTGCTTACTTCAGAGAAGTTGTGTGCTACACAGAGTAGTTATGTCCAGTAAAGTATTTCAAACTTTTAGTAAGTCAAATTCATCGTGGAAATCTAGCAAGCATAAAAAATTTTTGCAAGCTTTAGGGACGCCGTACCAGTTTCAGGAAAGTGTTCCATATTTCGGGAGATTGCAAGGAGATCCTTAATCCTTAAGATTATTATTAAGGATCTCCTTGCAATTATTAAGATTACGACACTCAGAGCAGTTATAGTTTGGTTTTGTCAACCTTAAGAGTATCTCAGTGAACTTTAAAGACGATCTTCGAGGGTCGTATGGAATTTAGGAAATACTTTAGACTTTCTATACTAACAATTTCTATAGAAAGCAGAATGTTCACTATTTTCACACGTATTTTACCAACCTCGGGAAATTCTACGAACTGAACATTTAGAAATATTATAACAGTTTCAGTAGATTTTGTTAATGGCTATCGGTCTAGGGGCAGATCACTTGTGATGCATTTTTAAAAATCAGCGAAATTAAATGCATTTATTTCCATCAAAATAGAAATTCATCATGTATTTTGTGTTGCCTGCAATGTGGTTTGCGTTGCGTGTAAGACGTCAAAACCCTACAGAAAAACTAGCCCTACATTTAACAAAACGTCGAACAAAGTGGATCAGCGTAGGACGTTTGTTAAACAAACTTTTCTGCGAGGGAGTGCAAGCTGATTCAAAAATGGAAATTAAATGCATTTTTTCTAATTTGATGCAAATATGTTATACATTCTTAGAGTGATCTGCCCCTAGCTATCGGTGCACTGCGGTGAATTAGTCAAGCTGTACTGAACTTCAAGAAAATCCTACGATATTAAGTAATATCTGAAGAATCTCTGGAAAGTTCACGAAATTCCACGAACATTCTATGAATTTATGGAAAATATTTTAAACATCAGGGGGCGTCTGTAAATTTTATGAAATTCTATCAAACGTAAAAAATGCCAAGTGCATTTCATGGAATTAACAGTTAATTTCAACGAGAAAAACTTACAGAATTAGAAAAGTGACGAATATCAAAAAAACCTCTTCAAGCTTTAGGTATGGCATGTCCCACGAGCTTCTGAGAAGTCTTACTAACTAACTAACTAACAAAAATCTGAGTGATCATGGTTTGAAGTTAGAGAGCTGTTAATTTAAATCGAGCGATATTGTAAGCTGGTTGAAAGCGTCCCCCGTTGTCTAGAGATTGTTCTCATGTTTCCCGGTTAAATACTAATCAGCTATGAACGATTAGTCTTGATCTAGATCAAAATTAACCACAATTTTTAATTATGTGATAATTCTGTGTACAAGCCCCATTTAACTTCCTTGTTAATGTCATTTATATAATTACAAATTCCTTCTAATACCGTATCTTATGATTTATTTTTATGTACCTAGTAACAGTACACTACATGTTTTGAAAGAATTAGTAATGATTTATTTGATTGTATTACGTTATCCGTTCTATAAGTGTTGAAGATATAAGTAGATGAATTCAAGTCAATCTAATAACTATTTCCAGGAAACCCATATTTAGTTCTAAGCAATGATTCTTCAAGTTTGACATGCAATAAAACGTTTTGTTGTTGCTAATTTTTTCTGTCTCGATATTTCATGCATGTGGAAAAATAGTAGATACAGAACACTGTTCTGTATCCACTGGAGAAATGCTACTAATGTCGTTTTTGCTTGACGCCGAAACGGAGTCAGGTTGTAACCCAAAACGCTGTCAGTTCATAAAAAGTGTCATTATTAAGTATTCCATCATTAGTCGTTCAATAAAAGTGACATTACTAGCCAGTAATGACATTACTAACGCCTCGTGTACGGGCCCCAATTTACCAACAAATCGAAAACATTCCTACCTGTCTACAACATAAGCGGCCCTTACACGTTCAATATTTTTGTCAATACTAGAGAGTATTGACAAAAGTATTGTACGTGTAAAGGAAAAAAGTTGTATTGACGATGTGGATTTCAAACGGGACTGAAATATTGCAACAATATCGTCAATACTGGTATTGACAAAAATATTGAACGTGTAAGGGCCGCTTTACACGTTCAATATTTTTGTCAATACCAGTATTGACTATATTACTTCAATACGTCAACCACATTGCACGTACAATACTTTAATCAATACTGTTTAGTATTGATAAAAGTATTGAACGTGTACGGCCCGCTATACAACCGGGACCCGCTCGAAAACAGAAAAATAACATGAAAGCAAAATTGGAAGAAAAAACAGCTATCCGCGTGGGCCGTCCAGGAGATTGGCAAACCAATCTGTTCGCTTTGATTCTCTCAGACGCGCCTCTGTTCAAGCCGTTCAAGCATGGGTAGAAGCAAAAGTGATTGACGAAATATTTTTCCCTTCTGGGTGGACGACATGCAGTCCCACACCAGCAGAGGAATCATTTTACCTGCTTTGGTTCCCTCGCGCGTTCTCTCTCTCTCTCTGTGTTCGAGTCGGTGGAGAAGCAGAAAAAAGTCGGAGAGTCTTTTCAAGGAATATCGTTGGCAACGATTCTTTTTTGCGTCGGATGCCCGACATCCTACCAACACTATCACATCAACAAACCGAGCGAATCCGAAGATGAAAAAGTCGGGTCGGATCGGATCGGATCGGTCTAGTGCGGATAGACCTTAAAGGCTTGAGATTAGTTTAATGGCTCTCGTGATGGAAGTGTGGGATGATGTATTTTATCGGATGGTCCAGTTTTCAACGTCAACTCAGAGCTAGAGGACTAGTGCCAAGCGGGTTGGTTTTTCTTTCTCGGATGCAAGTCAAAAGTTAACTCTAATATTTAGGAAGTCCATGTGTTTTATCCAAAAATCTGTTTATCGAAAAAAAAATGGACACAATCAACAGTAACGTTTAGTGTGTGGGAAAAAAATGACAATAATATGGCAATTTTTGACATCGGCATAAACATTGGTCGAGTAACAACTTGGCTGTTTCGATGTAGTTATAATCTAATCAGCAAGATTAAGCTCCACTTTCACTGCAACCGGTTGTTGCATCTCTTGCGCACAATTTTTAGCTACTGTTCTGCACAAGATGAAACTGAATCATACTGTAAAGATTGGAGCGGAATGATATGATGAGTCGATTTCGATAATTGTTTTTCCTCCTCTGATTATCTCCCTCCACCATCACGAACAAAAAAGAACGAGCGACTGTCACCTACTGAAGACATGAAATCTAAATGACAATCCCAACTTATTGATTTCTGCATTCAACCAGTCGCAACATTTTAGTCGCTTTCCATGATTGCCTTTGTTGCCACGTCGTTTTCAAACTTACATCGTTGCGTTGCGTTTTGACGATGATTTTGGCGGATTGCACACTGACTTCATCATGTTTGACTGCTGATTATCTAATAAGAGTTGCTTAGGAAATGGTAAGTAAGAATTCATACCAATCTGACCCATATTAAAACCTCAACAGCATGATAGGCATCATTGCCGGCTGCCCCCATCTCCATCGTTCACGGGGAAGGATAAAGGATAAGGTAGGCAGGAAGTGTTGATGCTCCACCTACTTAACGGAAGGATCACTCGAAAAAGGGAAGATCTTGTTTAGTTTTTGGTTCTTTTTAAACTCTGGGCAACCGGCTACCGTGAGTATACTATGTTACCTAAACAAAAGCAATTTGAACTCCACACAGCCGACCGTGGGAGTATTGCCTAGAAAAGCTAATCTTATCTGCGTAATGGGCCGGATCACTATTCATTGCAACAGTATTTCGACAGAATTCGCTACTTCTTCTCTACGATATATTTATTGGCTTCAAAACTACCGTGTGATAACACATTATACAGGTAAAAATGGCGCGAGATGTTATAAATCAAGGAAAGTATTTGTTATTTTCCATATCGGATTGCTTGTGGAATACAAATATACGAGCGATAATAACGAACACTGAAGGAAAATATCAAGGACTGTTAACCTGATACACGGGCTTGTTGTATTGACCCGTGATCATAGATAGGGGAGAGAGGGTAACAGTGGATCAGCAGGAACTATGAAACATTCGCAATAAAATCACAATGCATGATCGGAATCGCCTAATTCCCTCATATTTCACAATTTCTAATTCTTTACACGTGTTGCTATATTTTGGAAGAGATCTGATAACTCTATCTATTTTAATGGATATTTGTTTGTTTTGTGATAGCCAGAGTAAATTTGCAATGATAAACATTATTCCATCTTTATGAATTACCATTCATTGAATAAATGTTTAGTCTATTGCTATTTATTGCAAATTTTATGCTCAACATTTGCCGCGAACAAAGTTTTTTGGTAACTACTCATAGTTCTGTGTGATTTCACAATTTTCATTAATACACCCATTGGGTAACTGTGAAACGATGGCGTATGGGGAACAGTGATTTTTGTTTGTTTTTGTGGTCTGTCTCAAAATGTCAATGGGTTCCGATTTTCCACACTAAATACTACTCATATAGTGCAAAATTAGTAAATTTGGCCAAATTTTGTAGAAATTGTCTCTTATTTCAGGATTGCAGCTAATATGCATATATGGTGGTTCGATGTTACGCGATGATATAGTGGATTCTTTCGTAAACAAACGATTTTCGCCTCAATATAACTTTAATTCAAAGCGTTAGGATCATTCTTCGTCAAAACAAAAGAATAAAATTTATAAGTAGAATATTTCACTATAGACGACATCGTGTTTCATAGTTCCTACCCATGGGGCACACTGATACATTTTACCACCAACTGTTTATTATCCAAAAAATGTTATTTCCCGTGAATTTTACCAGCTGGAAAAAATATATGTATTAGTTAACAACATAGTGGCACTATGTATCACTTTTGATTACACAAATAACATGTATTATCATCAAAATTAAATTGTAGAAAAAATGTGTTTCATTGTTACCCTCTCTCCCCTACTAGTCAGATTATTCGTATTGGGGCTAATTTCCGATCAACTATTCATTTTTACGGAAATGTTTTCTCGACTAGATCTGTTCGCACCCTCTAATTCTGCTACTATCGGCAGAAGGCTGATAGCACCCAGTCGTCGCCGGTCTAAGGACCAAATGTCATCAATAGACTTAGACTCGCGTGGAGGCATGAGATAGGAAACCTGTGAGAATTTTGTTATCCCACCGTTTGACGACCCACGTCGTTTTCAAACTTACATCGACACTAAAACGCCAATGAAAGTGACTAAAATGCTGGTGCTGATTGCAACATTAAGGTTACCGTGTGAACTTAAGGGGGGGGTAAGGGTTTCAGCGTTAAAAAAATCAATTTTTTTGCCCATTTTTTTAGAAAGATGGGTGAAGCAAATTGATCAAAATTTTTGTACATTATACTACACCATTTCAATAACATATTGTAATTTTTTAATGCCAGGATACCTACAAGCGACTTGGTGACAAAGCTTTTTGTGGAACGTCTCTGGAAAAACACGATTTGCTGTGTTAACTGCCATTCAAAAACTGCTTGACCGATTCATTTCAAACTTTGCATACACATTCTATGTCAAAAATGCCTAACCCCTACGTTGAGTTTTTGGGATAATATTAAGAGGGCTTTCTACTCATAAAACGGCGGATTTTCTCTTGAAAAATAGCAATTCCGCCATTTTATAAGCAAAAAAGTCCCTGAATATTTCTATGGCATGTGCTCGGTTTCCGCGACACTATACGAGTTTTTATAAACGTGGCAATCACTAGCGATCGTGTTAATTTTAAAATGTTTTTGAGTCTTTTTAATTTATTCTACTTGTATAATCCTTTTATTTGATTCGGGTTAATGCTTTAACTATACGGAGCCATGGGTTTTCTTTATATATTATTTTATAAATGATGTAAACAATCAAAACAATAAACGAGTTACAATGGCTTTCCGGCAGTTCTTGTGCGAGCGACTAGCTATCTTTTTTCTCTCGTCGACTGCGTTTTGTGGGGTTGTTCATTTCTATCTCGCTATTTTACACTTCAATGTCATCATCGTGCTTGCTGCCTTCATGTTCACGATCAGATGATCTTCCATGCTTTTTGGCCGTACGACTCACGGTTGTGAAGCTGTTGGATTTGAGGTACTTAACGAAGTTTTTGCAGCTGTCAATAATACCTGAACAACTGCTGTCTTTTTAATGAACTGGCACATATTAATTTCTTCTTGTTCTTGAACACGGTAGCGCTTGATAAAGGCGACTTCCGTAAAGCCTTCAATTTTACCTTCAGCAAATGTTCCACATCACGAATGCTCGGTCGTATGCGGAAAGATCGAAAATAAATGGATACCGTATTCGACCGGAGCACGACGGCAAGAATTAGAGTAACTTTTCAGATTAGGAACACAATATGAGTGTAGTTCCTTTTGTCGTTTGCTTTGCGCAGGAATGGCCAACAGCAGGGATCCCACTGAGTGTTGTGACCATTGTGGTGGTTTGAAATAGCAATCCTTTTTAATATTTTCTCATTAATTTGTTCAAATCAAAGGAATGGCCTACCTTTCTCATACTAAACGTTCTTCTAAACCTAAACAATGATTTTGCTGTGCAGACTGGGAATAGATGTAGAGGGAATGCTGAGTTCGTACCAAGTGTAATGGACACGATTTAATTTGATGCAAGCAAAATTGTCACTTTCAAGCCGTGTCAAATAAAACAGGCTTTATAAAAACTGGTTGATGCTATCGATTTGAATTATTTAAATAAAAGGCCTCAGTTTAAATACTTTTTGGTAGGGTTGGCTCAATCTTACTCGAATAGGTTTTTTCAAGTAAGCTTCACTCAAGGAAGTCACTTAGGACAACTGATCTTCATTTCCTACATTAACGATGCCTCTTAACGCAGTATGGCAAGCAAATTGCTTCATGTTTATTAGGGTGGCAATGGCACGCAACGGACACAGTTTGAGCTCAATCGGACATGAATAAGGGATCGCGCAAAACGGTCCAAAACGGTTAAAGGTTAAAAACACTCACCCATAAAAAACATTAAAACGGGGACAATTTGAAATTTCAAAAAATCGAATTCGTATTTCAAATACTTTCGAATGTTTTTAAACGTCGAGATGTAGCGACAATTTTTGAGGAATGTCTGTATGGGACACTATGGAAAATGTTTGAGTTGAGTTTGGACTTGAGTTTGAGCTTTGAAAATGCATGAAACACCAAGATCTTGTGACATTCACAACAATTTTTTAAGAAGGTTGCCTCTCTGGCTTTCTGTTAAAAAAATATTAATCTGAGATTTCCTCAAAGAAAATTTAGAAAATAAAAAGATTGACATAATGCTTTTGTATGCATACAAAAATGAAAAGCAGCATTTCCAATCGCAAGCCTCAATTCAACTAGTTTCTAGTAGTCCTTGATAACCTTGAATCATATTAACAAATTCAGAAAAAAATTAAATTTTCAAAATTAAGCACCCAGTACGCTCTAGCTCTTTCCAGTATTTTTGCTATAAGTGCCCAAACCAAATGGCTAAAGAATCCTTCTATCCGTTTCGCATTGTGTGGGGAGGCACCAAACAACTATTACTCCTGTTCCTGATAATCGTATATAAAAATGAGCGAAACTCCGACGTAGAAAGTATCCCACTTCAGAGGAACACTGTAGCGGTTGATTTCAATAGTACCATGCTCGGCCATCTCTTCGTGAGGTGCAATTTATTGACGGAGAAAATAACACTTTGACTTACGGTTTCTTTTATTCAATCTCATCATGCAAGGAATGCAGTGTTGATATCGTTCAAAAGTTTTACCAAAACAGTTTTTTTTCAACGACACGACCTGACATTCAATGACACTTTGCGACAGTTACCAGTATATCGAGAATCTTCT
This sequence comes from Topomyia yanbarensis, assembly GCF_030247195.1. Lineage (NCBI taxonomy): Eukaryota > Metazoa > Arthropoda > Insecta > Diptera > Culicidae > Topomyia > Topomyia yanbarensis. The sequence goes on from NC_080670.1 coordinate 217,120,156, forward strand.
TGATGCCACTTTCTTGGTTGTTGATTTTTGGTTGCTGTATACCAACTAAGTTACAAGAACTGAATGCTCAGTTGTATAATTGGGGCGTAATTGCAGCTATATATATAAGGCTATCAAGCTGAAAACACTGCAATTGTTTTCTGCCATTTTGTAACTGTAATTCTGTCGTGACTACGACCTTTAAATATGAGGGCCGCTTTTCAAAATACAAGATATAACAGGAGTGCAAAGTTTTGATCGTTAGTAACATTATTACATTCTGTTTATACTAATCAGTTGGAAAAAATGTTCACCAATTTAAATTAATTAGTATTAAATCCCGAAGTAGGTACGAGTGACCTAGTCGAATATTGGAAAGTTATTCAAGGCCCTCGTGTATTTTCGTGCTTTATTCATCGTTTGCTAGTCGAACGAGAAGCACGTGGTTGCGTGGTCAGACAGTTCGGTAAGAAGAGAACAATCAAAACAAGCAGAGCTGAATACACATGGAAATTAGGGCAAACCAAACTCTGAATTGGCTTTTTAGATTCTGGATTCTAGATTCTGGGATCTGTGATTTTGACTCTGGAGCAGGACTCCACACTTTGGACTCTGAGCTTGAGGTTCCGAACTTTTATTCCCAATCTACGAGCTTTGAGCTCTGGTTTCTGAACTGTGGAAACTAGACACACAATTTCTGATTCTTATTTTTAGACCTTATTTCTGAGTTCTTAATTCACAGCTGTGGACTATGGACTCTACTCCTCAGAATGCGGACTTCTATCTTCTTTTCTAAGCTCTGGATTCCACTTTGGACTCTTGACTAAGAACTCTGAACTAAGAACTCTGAAACACCAATCTTTTCATACTTGGGCTCTAAAATATCGTCACTAAATTTCAAGCTTTAGACTCAGGGCACCGGAAATTTATTTTGAACCTACGGATTCGGGACAATTCACTGCGGACTCTGGACCCTACACTCTAAACTGATGACCCTAAACTTTGGATTCTAGGTTTTTAATTTAAAACTCCTAAGTCGCAGGACATGGAACTCTGGACTCTAGAGTTTATACTCGGGACTCCAGTTACTTATTTCTATACTCTGGATCCTGTACTCTAAACTATACACCTTACACCCTATAAACATCGAGCTTTGGACTCAAGGTCGTCATTTCTAAGCTCTGGATTCTAGAACTCTCGACTTCAAGCTTTGCTCTCTTGGGTCGAGTCCGCGAAATCTTTTTTTTTTTTTTCAATATACGAACTTTGGGGTCTATAATCTGAACAGTGGACGCCAAATTTCGGTCTTTAGACCGAAATGTAGACTCCCGAATCAACACTCTAGCATATGGAACTTCGGCTTCTTGAACTCTGGCGCTTTGACTAACGTTCACTTCTATTCAATTCCATCATGCAAGGAAACCAGTGCTGATATTTCAAGTCTTACCAAAAACAGGTTACGACCTGACATTCAATGAAACATTCCGCCAGTTACAACTGCATGCGATCGGCGGTCCTCGTGGCGAAATCAGTTTTCAATTTTGGAAGCACCGACTTAATTTTTTTACAAACCGTTCATCAACAGCTGCCAAAAAAAATAGTCGCACCGTTCCTGACGAGATCCGATTTTCGCACGGACACCTTACCGAATCGGAAAGTCGGGGCTAAAACTGTTTTGCATGCATCTTCAAGAAATTTATAGTTGTTAAACTTCGAAGATATTCATTTAATATCTTGGTAATCTATTTCAAAATGATGTATATTTTAGATTTGTATATTGAACAATTATGAGCTGATCTAGTTCAGTTTCTAGGCTACGCAATCGACCACTAAGAATTGATCTAGGGCACATTTTGCGAGTAACCAAGCTGGAAATGGTACTTTTCGGCTACCCTGTTAACCATGTTTCAGAAATTGGAATAATTTGAAAAATTGGCTCAATTGACACGTGCCTCATTTGATTTGTAGCCTTTAACGACCTTTGGAACGTTCACATCAATGATTCGAGCAGTGGTTTGAATCTTCTTCATTATCCATCAAGCACTGGTTGAAACATTTTCGAAACCTAGTTGAACAAACTCAATGCAGATCTGACATCACATGTCAAACTCATTGCTGCGAGGTCAACTTGTTCCATAGTTTCGAAAGTCACACAAAACTCATAACACAGGAGAAATAGCCAACACGCTTTTTTCACGCGACAGTACCGTGACAGGATAATTTCCTTGTCAACGGGCCCGCCAGTTCTAGAAATAGGAAACATTCTTGAACTTTGTTCAAGCGCCAAATCCAAACGTGAGAAAGCAAAAAAAAACGGATCAATCGGTCGGCTTTTGTTGGCGCTTCCACCGATCGGCAAACGTTAGGTGGGTGTATAATTAGAACTGCTCTACAATAATACGTGAATACATTAATATATTCGTTACAAGACCAGAGGTTTTGACACGAGCTACCACTTGCTGAGCGCTTTAGATGCACGAATTTATTCGCTCGATATTAAGCAGGCTATGGAAAATGGAATGTAGAAACAACGCACCTGTGCAACTTCATTTCCTCTTCTTTCCACCGAGCAGTCTGAATTTAGCACTGTTTGCGAAGACGAATGGCGAAACGTTCCTGGAGGACGACGTCCGGCCGTAGTTGCACGCCTACTTAGATGTTACCATTCCGGTTCAGTGACAATTTCATGCTTCGTTTTGCAGTGGCCCAGGCATCAACACGACTGCAGTAAAACGCAACCGTCGTCGTAGTCGGTGTTGGCTGGCAGCGCCACAATCACTAGCATAATTCCACCACCAGCAGTGCGCCGCTAGAATTCGCAGCATCCTAATCGCCCGCCTACTGCGCGCCCACAGATGTGTTGGTTCTATTTTTCTGTGTCGTCGTCTTTCGCATAAATTTTCACTAGCATAAACCACAAACGATCGCAAACCGAGGGCTGTCACCACTGGAGGCTGCTCATAAACGCTTTTTCGTCGTTTTTCCGCCAATATATTAGCTTTTACGGTCCCTCGGGGGGATAAGCTGATTTTCATCTATTCATTCCAGCAGAACCGGAAAGCACTTACGGGGCATTCATGATAAATCACAAAACTATAATAATATTGATATTTATTTTTCATTATTTCCACCGAACCGAGGCCAAAACACGTACGAGGTGAAGATGGCGAGAGCGAGAGACGGAAAATTGTTGCTCACTCACACTTCGGTCCAGCTCTCCACCAGCACCGCGAATTCACACGTCTATGCTGCTGCTATTCTGCATGATGCTGAAAAAAGCGGACCCCGCCGCTCACTTCTTCCACACAATCACTTCCGTTCTTTTTCCACCAATCCGTCCTTGTGTGTTTGGAAAAGTACGACACTCTGGAGAACTGTTTAAAAATAACTACCTTCTGAACTGGGGACGGAAAATTCACTGATCCGCGATAGATCCCCGTGAAAAGATCCCCCACTGGATATCGGTTTTCCACTTTAATGCTCCGGTTAGTCTCCGCATCCAGCAGCATCCGCCAGTAACAACATCTCGCGGCACTCCATTGACCCAAAGTGTGTAGATCTCTTCTTCATATTGCGGGAAATCGTTGACTCTCAGTCGCACTTACTTACTCACTCTCTCTCTCTCCCACTAACGGTAGCCGTGTTTTCCAACGACATGCTCGCACCTGACAAGCATGAAAAACACACGCACTTTTACTCTCGCACTCACGCAGTGAAACCAACTTCTTTCTTCACACAGAAGATGCTGGCCAATAGGGGGGGGGGGGGGGGATGAAAGCCGCAACTCCCGCACCGGATCAGGACACACACCAGGCAGAACTTGCCGCACGAAGCAAAAATTTCACTTTCACTTTGCTCCTTTGTAATTCTGCTTTCGCATCGTTTGCTCTGTCAGCCAACCAATTAAAAATGGGAAGAGGGCTTGTCAACCCCGTAAAATGTTATCGTTGGTTTTATCCTTCCCGAGATTATTTTTTTTTTGTTCAAATTTAACTCGCGAGAAAAGATCAAGTGCCACTACAGTACAGTGTTTGTGTGATATTCTCGATCTCTAAAAAAACAATTCAATTTTAGAGAAAATTTCTAACCGAGAAGAGCATGGAGCCATGTAAGAACTTAGTCAAGGGGACAAACAAAATTCATACACACTCCCCCGCAGGCAACAGTTCTACAGTCGAAAGAATCTCTCGACGAATATTTGCCTTGCAGACTAAGCGCTGATGGTGGTGGTGGTGGTGTTGGTAGTCCTTCTTTCGGCTCAGTTTCCAGAGGTTTCAGGAGCAACAAATATCCACACAGCGACGGCGAATGGCACGGAGCGCGATTCCACCGAGATCTGACCGTCACAACGAATGAGCTGCTACTGCTGATTACTGACCATCGACCGTACCGAGAAGGTAGAGTAGTAGGCAGCAATCACACATCGCAGTAGGCGCCAGTAGCAGCAAAAGCAACAGCAACGGTGAGTACCAAACCACCCGTACAACGCTCTTCGTGGGGTTCGCTTCGCTTGCTTGGCTGGGTGCCGTTCGTACGAATTTAAATTCGCACTAACAACGGTGTTAGAGAGGCTGCTGAGTGTCGAGTTGGGGGTGGGTGTCGGAATATGGTAGGTACTTGAAACGCGATTGGTAACGAGAATCAGTGGTGAGGAAGAACATGGCAATGGTACCTTGGAAGGACTTGATTCAGAATCTGCTCAGGCTTTTGAAATAATTACAATTTTCAGATGTCAGTGCAACTAGAGTTTTATGAAAAGGTGGAACGAAAAAAATGAGAGTATCTCATTCAATAAAGGGAAAGGGATGCAAAGGGAATAGAAAAAAAACAAGGCGGTCGGTGAAAATGAGTAGTTGATGGCGACCTCCGTCCGGAATGAATAACAAAAGACTACAGCTACTAGAAAAGGAA